>NC_091800.1:37813787-38116818 GCF_041296235.1 Equus asinus | reverse complement strand
GGAATGGAGTAACGACAATTATTATTGAGTATGCATAAGGTTTCAGTTAAGTAAGCTGAATAAACTCTAGAGAGCTGCTGGACAACATTGTACTTATAGTCAACAAATGTGTTGTAAACTTAAAATTGATTAAGAGGATAGCTCTCATGTTAAATGCTCTTATTACAATAAAATTAAGAAAATTAAATAAATAAATACAAAGAAGTAAATAACTCACTTGCTAAGAAAAACCTCCTTTTGATATAGAAACAGTCCTGCTTATCTAGCTCTCATTGCATTGCTGCAGAGGGGGAAAGACCAGGGCATGGAGTGCTAATTTGGCTATTGCTGTAAGTAATAATAATCAGACTCTCCTCCAGAAAGCTCATACAGTGTATTTACTTCCAGAATAATATGAATAAATTTAGATATTAAAAACTTACTAAAATCTTACTTTAAAAAATAAGATTTCCAAATGGCTAATAAACTTATAAAAATGTTCTCATCCACATTAATAATAGGGAAATGTAACTTGAAACTACAATAAAAGATCATTACACAGCCATCAACATGGTTACAATGAAAAAGAGCCCTAATGGTGATGATACCAACCATACCAGTGAGGTTGTAGAATAAGTACCATATTTAAAACCTGCTTGTAGAAGTGTAAATTAGAAATTCTAAAAGCTGCTTTCCAGTACCTAGTAAAGTTGATCATTGGTGCATCTTACGATGCTTGGTATATTCCCAACAAAAACATAATAAACTCACATGCACAAATGGTCGTTTCAGGACTATTTGTAATGTCCAAAATAGCCCTAATGTCTTGAATCAAGAAACTCTAATACCTTCATATAGCCAACAAAATGCCACTAAATACGCAGCACAAGACATGAACAAAAATCACCATTGGAGCATTATTACTTGTAATCCTTCCCAAGTGGAAATAAATATTCATAAAGAATACATTGGATAAATACTTGCGTAGTCAGTCACAAGATAAAAAACTCTATTGCAACGAAAGTGATAAAGTACTACCCACAATTATGTGGTTGTATCTAGAAAACATAATGTGGATCAAAAGAAGCCAGAAACAAAATGGTACCTTTTGTATGATTCTACTTGTTTTAGAAATAAGCAAAACTAACCTATGATAAAATAAGTCAGAGTGGTGCTTACCTTTGATGAGCAGAGGAATAGTTGGTTACCAGGAAAGAGTAAGACGATGCTCATAATCTTCTATTTATGAACCTCATTACAGTGATGTGCTTTTTTGTGAAGATCTACACATCTGAACACTTACAATTTCTACACTTAATGTGTGTTAGTTATACTTCACTTTTCAAAATAATTTATTTAAAGTAAGTATAATTTGGAATATCAAAATCTTATCTTTTAGATTAAAAATAGTGTAATGAGATTTTAGGTTTTATTATTTTACCTCATTTTCTTTGGAAGGAAATTAAACATTTCCAGCTTTCTGATCTTTAGTAGACTTTAGCATATAAATATAAGATTTTAAAACTATTATATTCCAAAAAAGAAAGGCTTTCTTTGAACTATTTTTTTTTATTAATTTGTAACCAGTTTATGCCAATTTGATTTTCAACATATAGTATGTGGAGAATCTGAAGGGCTTGTCCAATGTTTTCTGGAAGCAGAGAAAGATTCAATATGGCAACTAGTCTTTTATATTATAAATCCATGCTCTATTTTCATCTATCCTTAAAGTTTTGCTACAATTGGTTTTCTTGCATATCCTCTTCTTGAGAATATAAATTCATGGCAGAAATTATATCTCCTATAGGACGTTAAATTCAAATGTCAAAAGATGGAATTCAAGGTCTCCAACTGGACTACTGCAATGAGTTCCATGTGTATGAGATATTTTTCTTCTATTAATTCAAATGACCTCCCCAAATCTCTCATCTAATAAGTACTTCAACTAGGATTCTAACCCAGTTTGTCTAGCTCTGTAGCCCATTCAGATGTCACTGTGTTGCCTCTGAACTCATTTCATTTTCATTGTGAATCTTGTCAATTCCAAATATGAAAATCTTCATCTACAAGCTTTTACAATAGTGTATCACATTTTAGGATAGGTTGTAGCTCTTATTAGTCTGTGTTAAAATGGATAAATAGGAGTAGCTCCTACTACAACAGCAAGTGATATGCTAAAAGGTGTTACATAATATTTGGGGAACACATCAGTGAAGATGTCTGAAACAATATCCTCCCAGCCTTGAAAAAAATGCCAGCAAAACAAAGAGTTTACCATTACTTTTCTTAAGCAATGTATGCATGCTAACCTAAGCCTTCTTACTCTAAGATATATGCATATCAGCATAAAGGAGAATGAATAACATAGACATTCCCTACTTGAGGCACTTTATGTAGCTCTTTTTGATATGCATTTCTTCCTAAATGCATTGGAGGGTAACTCGTTTCAAGGAGGGCAAGGTTGTGATTGGTTTTCATGAAGATAAGACAGGGTTTGTAATTAAATTTCAACAGGGACCCACCATCTTGCCCTAAGTAAAAAATAAAACAGCTGACAACCCTGCCCTAAGAATATAATAAAAGGCCCAGAACACAAATTCCTTCTGGCTAGAATGGTGAATGGACGTTCTTTATTGGAGTTTGGCTGTGGACATCTTCTTCTGCAAACATCACCAAACTCTTAGCAATATCATCTCCTGTTCCCAGGAGCCTTTGTGTCACTGAAGTTTCTGACATTACGGCAAAGATTTGAGAGTGACAAAAGTGGTAATAAGTGGCTACGGTTTAGGTTTGTCCGTTTAAAGGAAGAAAAAGGTCATGCAAATCCCTTTAACCATAGTCTGTTTCCAAATCTTTGGACCTTCTACCTTAATGTTATTTTAAAAAATCAAACTTTGATCTGGCCCGGCAAGGAATGGCACCTCCAAATATGGCAGATTCTCAATCTCAAAGGCAGTATAATGGCGTAGCAAAGATGGAATGCAGCTGTCTTAGTCCATTTGGGCTCCTATAACAGAATACCATAGACTGAGTGGCCTATAAACAGCAAACATTTATTTCTTATACTTCCAGAGGTGGGAAGTCCAAGGTCATGGTACCAGCAGATTCAAGTCTGGTGAGGACTTCCTGGTTCATAGACAGTCAGTCATCTTTTTGTTGTGTCCTCATATGGTGGAAGGGGGTGAGGGATCCTTCTGTAGTCTCTTTTATAAGGGCACTAATCCCATTATTGAGAGCTCTGCCCTTAAGACTTAACCATCTCCCAAAGCCCCCACCCCCTACCATCATCATCTGTGGTGGTTAGGATTTCAACATGTGAATTCTCGGTGACTCAGACATTCAGATTCTAGCACAGCAACTTCAGGTTGTTCTCCAATCAGGAAACAACTCAGTGAAATGGAAGGTAAAATAAAGATACACAGCACTCATTGTGGGGTCAGAGCTATAGGGCCTAACACAACAAGAGGAGTCATTTCTCCATTTACCAAGTGTTATGGATTGAACTGTGTCCAGCCCAAAAAGATATGTTAAAGTCTTAACCACCCAATACCTGTAAATAGGAATGTATTTGGAAATAGTGTCTTCACCAATATAATCAAGTTAAGATGAGGTTATACTCAACTAGAGTAGGCCCTAATCCAATATGACTGGTGTCCTCATAAGAAGAGGAGAAAAGAGACACAGATATATAGAGTGAAGATGGCCAATGTGATGGTAGAGGCAGAAATAGAAGTGATGCAGCCAAGGAACAACAAAGATTAGTGGCCATCAGGGGCCATCACCAGAAGCTAGGAAGATGCAGGGAAGGATTCTGTCTAGCCTCAGAAGGAATACAGCCCTGTTCACTACTTAATTTCAGCCTTCTGGCCTCTAGAACTGTGAGGCAATAAATTTCTGGTTTTTTAAGCTACTCAGTTTATGGTACTTTCTTAGGGCAGTCCTAGGAAACCAATATAGCAAATAATCCAGGCTGTCAGCACAGACAGACAAAATACAGAGTGCAACCCATACAGATGTGGTCATCTTAAATTCTGCTATCAAATGAAATTGGGAAAAATGTACAGGTAGCAATAGGTATCTGTAACAAATTAAGAGTCTTACCTCAGTAGGTATAGATCCAAAAGAGAGCATGAAAACTTAGGGAAAAACGTACCCAGTCTGTAGATGTTTTCCCCATTGACTAAGGGCTTTCATCTGTTCTTTAGACTAGTATGGAAAAACTAATAGCAATGGAAATTAATAACAAATTCTTATTTTTTTACCTCATTTATAGTTACTGCATGTCTAAATTCCCTAGTTACTCACATGGTAAAATATGTATTATTCCCATTCCAGTATATGGGTTCAGTCATTGCCTGGGAAAAAACAATATACCTATATCAGAATATTTTAAGAAATAGAAACTTCCTAAGTATTAAAAATATATGATGCCTGCACAAATTGGGTAGCCAATTTGTCTACTGCCAAGACTCTATAGTCAACAATATGGGTTAACTGACGTAAATAGCAGACTGTAGGGAATATTTCTTGGCAACGTTAATTTTGTTTGCATGTCAATACTCCGTGTTACACCATAGATTAGTTCTGATTCCAGAAAAACGAAGCTCCAAATTCACATATGCAAAATGTGTAAAGCTAACTCATGGAATTTAATGGACAAAATACAGTTCTGTAAGAATAACTCTGTATACACAGCGAAAAATACAACTCAGTAAATATGGAAAATCTAAAGAAATTTTCACTTCTTCAAGTTTTCACATTTTTCCACTTAAGTATGACATTTACTAATTAAAAATGACTTAGTACTCCTACATTCATCAGCATGATTAGGTCTATGCCATGTCTAAATAGGTTATGAATAGATGTGGATACTAATCTGTCACCAAAATCACTTGCAAAGAAGGAAATGAAGAGATATTTCTTCCTCTCGCTTCCTGATTTATATTTAGTATTAACAAATTTTGGAATTTCTTAAGAACCTATGGTAATGGATGCCAAATAAACACACAGATTGCACAGAATTATTCCAAATTTCAAATAAAACATGGTCTAACCATTTACATTAAAACTGGGAAATTTTATATGACATATTATGTTAATCTTAATCTATACAATTTTTTATTTGAAAGTAATGTGCATTTTTAATTAAAAATACTCTAAAATATAACTTATGGTAAACATTATAGACTCAGTATGCTGTTGTCAATGTAATGATAGTTAATATTGAGGCTGAGATTTAGAATATGTCATCTTGGAGTAAACATAAAACATCTTGAGGAAAACATTCACTAAAGAGACCTATTGTTCCATCATATATAGTATACATATATAAGTATATTAATTAATTAATTTTGAACAGTTTTTTGATTATAGTCACAGGTTTAGTACACAAATTTGTCATTCTCCATTAAAGTTAATATTGGAGTAACAAAATATGTAAGATTTTATCGTTGATTGTTTTTCTATTTTCTGCTTCCTAAATCTATTTGGTTCATAAGCCAAATCATCAGCAAAGAACTACTGAGTAACCCTAAGGACTTAGCAGTATACTAGGTTTTTGATCACTGAAAACTATAAAGAATATGCTTAGTTACTGTTGAATTGAAATGCTGAGTGGTCCATTAGGCAGAAATGAGTAACTCATCCATCAGAGGCATCCATGGTAAATGATTACTCTGACAGTTCATATCTTGAATATGTGAGCACTCATGAGAATGTATGCACTGGATGATGAGATGCTAACTTTTCTATTATTCCAAAAGTCTGTTCTTCAGTAAAGGTCTGCAACTCTGTCTTAAATCACCTGTCGTACTATACATAGCATAGGTTATAAATAATGCTGACCAATCTATTATATCTATTGAAAGATAACTCAAGTGTTTTGATCTATGACATGAGCTCACTAAAACCCTACACAACGCTTGGGTAATTTGGAATTTGAGTCGTTAAGTAAGGGAAAAGGATACAAAAACTTAGTGATATTTGCAATATTTAAAAAATTCTAATTTGCACACCAATGAATAGCTATACAAAAATGACACCAAAATATATACATGAGGTTACCAAATCTTAGGTAATTCAAAAGCAACAGGATGTTTAGTTATATTAATAAGTGAGATTTCACCTGAAAAAAAGGAGCTGGACTCGATGGCCTTTTTGAGTCTTCCCAGCTCTAAATTATTCTTGCTTGCATAACCATAACTATTAATAATACTAAATATAAATATTTTATACTAATAATAAATAATTTATAATAATATAAAATACTCAAATAATGTTCAGAATGAATACCATGTATTAAAATATGAGTAAACACTGAATACTAAAAATCAACAATTTACATTGAATTTAACACATTCATCACAATGGAAAGTACGTATGACCCAGTTAACAATAGTGATGAGTTTAATGCATATGTGAGTAGCAATAATGACCCATGGGGTCTTCTCCTCCATGTCTGTAAGCACTGTGAGGACAGAGATTAGTGTGACAGAGAGTAGTTAGAAAATAAATATATGTTGGAAAAATAGATGGACAAATAAATAAATAAAAATGAGTATAAAACCAGACCAAAATACATGTCAATTAAGTGAAATATGTGAGCACTTTGTTACATATGATTGAAATTTATGACAGAAGTAAAAGTTAGGAAAATTTGATCTCAAATTATTTGGGGAGGGAGGCAATAATTAGCAGTTCCATTTGTTTCTTAACACTAGATCAAAATATTAAATAAGCTTACATTAAATTTATCTATATATCAACATATCATGTCTCTCTATAAGCCTGTAAACTATACTTTTAAGATATATGTAATCAAGATATTATCGACATTATCACTATATTTTCTATAACAGTAGCATAAGCATGAAGTCTACCCAATTTTACTGCATCCCTTTATATACTTGGGGATAGCAATGACTGGCATTCAACATAACTGTCCACTGAAAAGAATTAATAAATAATCATGAATAATCACACCTTCTATTGCCCACGTAACGAGAGGAAAATGAGTGAAGAGTGGAAAACACCATAAAAAAAGAGAATTATGCTATATATTATGCTCACAAAGAACTTATCCCATTAATTATTATTTGTCTTCAAAAGTTACAAACTCCATAGCTATTTTCAAGTCATTTTATACACATAGGAATTATTTCTGGAGGTATTAATTCATTTGTTTATTCATTCATTCAATAAAGCAACCTGATGTTAATATTGAGTATTTCCATGTGTCAGGCAGTGGAATGTATGCTCCTCGAGGGCAGGCATCTTTGTTTTAACCCTTTGTTTTAATCTCTGTTGTAACCCCAGAACAGGTCTGACACATAGTAGGCATTTGATACATATGTGTTAAGTGAATGAATGAATGCTAGGTGCTAGCATGTAGCAATGAATAGATCACATATAGACCACGCCCTTCAAGTGTTTCTAATGCAGTGGGTGGAGCTAACAGATGTTCAAAAATGCTGTTATATGTTATTACAAAGTTTACAGCCGTCATCCAAAGGCAAATCAAATTTCTGTTCAGCAATATTAAAAATAAGGTAACCCAGATGCAAGATGTTGAGTCATTATTTAGGGAAAGGAAATGGAATGGCAAGTCATGCCAGATTTTAAATGAGTGGTTTCTTTCTAAGAAGTTCCTTAATGTCTGTGCAAAATAGAGGGATCTGCAGGTCTCCTGTCGCTCTGTGCATATGCCTTCAGCATTAGCAAAGACGTCTTCATACGTGGAGGAAAGTATGGGCAATTTAAGAAAAACCTTGACTGTAAAAGTCTCTAAATAGCAGGATTAAGCACAGATTGGCTATTTAGGGAAAACTCCTCTAGAGAGAGATCAATGATAGGAATGACTCAATATCCCGGGAGAAAGTCCAGTGGTAAGCACATCAGCTCTTCAGAGGTATTGCAGGAATCAGATCTTGGATCCACAGTGTAGTGTGCTTATTGAAAACTTAGAAAGAATTCTGAAGAATTTCAAAAGAGTCAAGCCCATTAAAAGATAGAACGTATAAAAAAGTCAAAGAAACAGGAAGGCTTTCGGTTTATTTTTTTTAAAGTGTCAAGGGAAAGGTGATTACAGCCCTCAAATGTTTCTAAGGATTATCTTATAGGCTATGGGAACGAGTAATTGTCTATATCTATCAAGGAAAATGAAAAGGAAGGCATAGATATAGTATGGATTATAATTAACTTATTAAATCTTTAAAATCTTTCCTCACAGTGAAGGTTTTAAAACATTAAATGACATTTTGCAAAGTGATAACATTTCTCATTGAAAAATACTTGTGAATCATATATATTTTCTTTTTCCAGGTTTGGATATAACTCTTCCAGAAACAGAGGAATGGGCTGCTGTATCAGTGTAGATCTTTCTAAAATGATACTTTGTAATCTTAATCTTCCTTCCATTAATTAACTACCCCCAATTAGCTAAATATACATGTTGTTTTTCTTTTATTTACTCTACTATCAATGTTATGTTGCTGCATTATGTATGTTTTTGTAAGCCATCTCAATTTTTTAATGGAAAAGTAAGTAGTATCTGAAGTGTAGTAACTCATGTAGGGCACCCAGGAACTATGTACTATTAAAATGGATAGCTAGAATCCATAAATTTTGAATTTATACATGCAATTCTAAAGTTCTTTATCTCTTCAGGCTAGGTTTTAGAATAACTTATAAGAAAGAAATACTCATTAATAATTGGATTTAAAATACTAATCATAAGAATTAAAAGGCAATTTAGATTTTAAAATGAACAACTTTTGGTCCCTGATTCCATAGTAATGCTCAAATAATATATTTGGGGGGACATTTTGGGAGAGTGTGCTAGATGGCATTGTGGGAAAAGAAGGAAATACACCTACACAGAGCTCTTTTAGCATCAGCATTATTGGTTTCCATGTTAACTGAGCCCTTTGAGAGCTCTACTTCAAAACCATAAATCAAAGAAAGGTATACAAATCATCTAGATTCTTACTAAATGAAAAGAAGATGCGATATGATTTAAAAGATCAGGGTAGAGATGTGTAAGCAGGATTCTTATGATTAATCATCCAAAGTAAACTTTATTATTTAAGAGCTATTGCGCTATAAAGAAGCTGATTTTTTTCCCAACAACATGGATTAGATTTAATGGTGTCATAAATATTGACAGCATTATGCTAGTCATGCATTTCAATTTCTCTTTCTTACTGAGAATCCTATAGAAACAAGGATTATATAAACATATTTAGGATGGATGCACCAGGGGTTGAAATGATGGAACCAGTGACTCTATGACTGTTAAGTTGTTTTCATGCTGTTAAATGTTTTGCATAACAGTGGGGAACTGAGGTACAAGGGGCTGTTTCAGCGTCTCTTACTACAACTCTATTTTTTTCATGTTTTGTACATAGATTAAAGTTAATGGTTTTGATTGTTTTCTCATGTTCTGCAAAAGATAGGGCGAATGCATCACCACCTTAAATGCCTTTTTTTTTTTTCAGATTTCTAGCTAAAGTCTAAAGCTGAAGACAATAGATAGTAAATACGTACCCCTTCCAAAGAGTGGTTTTCAAATAAATCTGTGCAGCATTTACTGAAAGGTGGCAACACTGTTCAAGCAACGCCATTCCAAATGAGTTATATGATAGAAGACTATAAAAGAGAAAGAGATTCTTTCAAGTGAACTTTTAGAGTAGAGATGGGATTTCCTGCAAGAGGGAGAGCCTGACATTTCACCACCTATCAGGATTTTGACTACGCCGTAGCATTGCAACTGCAAGGTCTTGCACCAGACCATCCTTAGAACAGAGGGATGTGGGCTCAATAGGGATGGGCACACATGTGAACATGGAGACTAATACCTGCTTTCCTTTTCCAGAAATCCGAAGGCAGGAGTCTGGCTGGAGCAACCAAGAAAAGAATGCTATATGGCAGATTATAGAAACATCCCCATTTGTTGAGGCAAGGATGCGTTAGCTCTTGTGGGGCTATTGGAGCCAAGCAGATTACTTTTGACTGCATAGGAGAAGTGATCCTGGATGTAAGAGGCTTTCTTGCAGGGTCAGGAGAAGAGTGGGGCTCGGGAGCAGCAGGAGAGTGCTTCTTCTGTGAGTGAAATAGTTAGTGTGATTAACACCATGGGTGGATCTCAGCAATCCACAGTGACCCCCATAAAAGAACCAGACTTTGCATGCCTGCCATAATGACAGCACGAGGCCAGCCATTACCAGTTAACATAAAACTAGAAACAGTTCTAAATCTAGCAATTCTCAAATGCAATTGGTTCTAAATCCACTAGTTACTTTTACTGTAGCCTACACTCATTTCTTAATGATAGATTTTAGAAAGAACTATAGAAAAAGGCACTTGGGTACATTCAAGGGAGGGTCGGAACACTGTTCAAGTATCTGAAAATAATTGCTTCATAAGGGACAATATGAAAATATAGTGTTGATGGAAAGGAGAACTACAAATAATGGAAGGAAGAATGTGATTAATGTAGATATTTAAAGGATTCTCATTTGGAAGATTGGTGGTCTAGTGGTTAAGATTTGGTGCTCTCACCGCTGCAGCCAGGGTTCCTTTCCTGGTCAGGAAACCACACCACTCATCTGTCAGTTGTCATACTGTGATGGCTGCATGTTGCTATGATGCTGAAAGCTATTCCACTAGTATTTCAATTACCAGCAGGGTCACCCATGGTGGATAGGTTTCAGTGGAGCTTCCAGACTAAGACAGACTAGGAAGAAGGACTTGGCCATCCACTTCCAAAAAAATTGGCCATGAAAACCCTACTAATACCAGCGAAGCATTGTCTGATATAGTGCCAGAAGGTGAGAGGATGGCACCATAAGACTGGGCAGGGTTCGGCTCTTCTTATACACAGGGTCTCTAGGAGTCGGTATTGACTCCAAAGCGCTAACAACAGTGTAGAAGATAGATCATCTTCCAAGTTTAAACTTAAGATCAATGGGTAAAGATAAGTGGGTAAAGATTTTGGATGAATATAAACAAAATACCTAAGAAAAAAAAGTCCATTAAGGAATAACCTGGCACACAAAATAGTTTTCTCCTGTCATCGGAATTATTCAAGCCAAAATTAAATATCATGGGTGAAACTGGAAGAACACATTTGGCCAGATGACTTTTAAAACATATACCTCGGTTTTCCAAGGAAGTTCTAGCTTTTGCCTGTTGCTTTAGCAAAATTATTAATAGTGCTCCCTTTATTTTCAAAAGTGTCCATAATAAAATAAAACTATGGTCATAGCACCTAAAAGGTCCTTTCCAAATCTGAGTCTGTGAATCTGTGTCTTTGGGTAAAGCCACTGACCATCTTTGAATTTCAGTTTTCATATGCAAAAAGAGAATGGTATGTACCTATTTCCCTTTTTCAGTTGCTTTGGAATCAAAACTGATTTTATATTAGAAATAAACTTTAAAAATATTACATACCTTACAAATTTATTTTGTTTTGCAACTGTTCATTTCACTCTCAGATCATTTCATAAAAAGGGTTTAAATTAGCAAATTTCATATATTTCCTCCAGCTGCATGACTTGCAAAATATGAACGCACCACGGGTGAGAATTTGGGGAGCCTCTCTCTCAATTAGGAATATATGCATATATATCATTCATCTGTGGCCAAGAAGTTCAACAACAAAACTGGTATTAGAGGTGAAAGAACATATGGACATGATTGAGGTTATGTCAAACTATATATTCTGGGTTGATTCTCTTCCAACTCCGAATTGAAGAACATTGAGCCTACATTAACCAAAAGGGCAGAGAGCTAGGTTTTGTTTCATTTGCTTAGCAACTTGAACAGTTTTCACTGAGCTTCCTAGAACAGTGAAAATAAAGCTGCAATACTGGGCTAACGGGAGGAACTATGCTTATCTAAAGTTCCATTTTTATCCATATTCCAACTATCACTTGATTTAAGATATAAAGACTGTCCAACTCTGTTTTAGCCACACACTCCCAGTTCAGTTCTCTTACTTGCTAAGGTTACATGTAAGGAATTAAGTCCTTCTGTTGCCAATATGTAGAAACGACAAAAAAGAGCAAAGTCATTAATGTTCTTGAGTCTACTAAAACATAAACTAAAAAAAAAGTAAGCATCTATGCTGCCTTATTGGAGACAGTCTTGGTTTACGGCATTGTGTCAACATCCCCTCCTCTTACTGTTCCTTTTCAGGCACAGAATTATACTGATTTGGAAGGAAAATGCTCAAACTATATTTCCTGGTCAATTTATAGGAAAGAGGAAACCAAAACAAACATTTAAAGCAGTTACAAAAATTTATGTACAAAAAATTAGTTTAATGAGTTTTTTTTTTAACTTTTTTTTGTTGGGCTTTTTTAAGTTTCACCATATAAGTCAATTAATCTTTTGGAAGGCAGATATATACTTTTTTCTCCTGTGCATAATGTATTTTCCCCAAATAGTCTGATAGTCCCTGAGAGTAATATCCATGTCTAAACCTCTTTAATATCTCTCTCAATGTGTTTACATTTTCTAAATAAATATTAAATGAATAAAAGAAGATGAACGAAGAGTGAGTACAAATTCTGTTAGAAATCTAGGAGTAAATCTAGAAAAAAATCAGCCTCAGAAGCATTATCCATAGTTTTAAATTACATTGCATCATAATTAAATTTGAGTTATGACATTATTCTAGAAATATCTTCACAGAGTTATCTGAAATTATTTATGTCTCTAAAAATAGACTAGTTCTGATATAATTCACTTTTCGGCTTAGCCTCTTTTCTGGAAACATCTTTGTTGTAATAAAAACTGAATAGATGGAACTGACTTGAAAGAAATAGCTTCTTGTGCTGTATTTAACAAAATAAATTTTAAATAGGAAATAAAAACTAAGCAGGTGGATATAAGACGACAAATAATCATAAAAAGACACAGGCAGTTTATAGACTGTTCTTCCTCTGAAAATATGAAATAAAAAAAGAATTCACAAAGAACATTTCAGGAGAAGCAAATATCACTATTTCAGTGTCTTGTAAGCACTGAAATTGTTTAACAGGAGCGAAATACTAATTAAGATTTCACTGCCGCCAAGCAATATTTACTGTAGTTGAATAGGATGAGTTTTAAAGCAGCTCAATCTCATTTCCTTGTTAAGATCTTCATACAGAAGCCCAGGCTTCTCAGATTTAATCAGGTGCAGCTCCCTTTTCTCCCTCTCTCCCCAACAGAGAAGCAACACATTTGGTACTCCACAACCTCAAGAGATTATTAATCTATAAAAATGTTCTTGCCCTCCCACAACCTCCCAGCCTATGACAATAATTACGATGGCTGCTGCAGAGTTGTATTGCTGTTAAAAATGGCAATAATAATGATGGAATTAAATCCTCTTTCCTTATGTATAAATGCAACACTTATTTCCATGCTATTTGGATAGGATCCATTCTTCTCCAGCAGACATGGCTATGCATCATTCTTAAATATACTGTAAATCTTCTAACAATTAATAACTGCTAGAGCTCAGTTCCTTAAAAAATGAATTTATATGAATTATGAATCACCTGTAACTGAATTCATTTTTCTCTTTCCTCAGCTGCAAAGCCAAAAGGAAAGGGAGAAGTTGTCAAATACGTATATAATTAAAAAATGTTTTTCTCTTTAATTTTTTTGCTGAGGAAGATTTGCCCTAAGCTAACATCCATGCCAGTTTTCCTCTATTTTTTAGTATGTGATCTGCCAGCACAGCACGACTGCTAATGGGTGGTATAGGTTGGCACCCAGGAATTGAACCCGGGCCACCAAAGTGAGTGCACTGAACTTAACCACTAGACCACTGGGGCTGGCCCTCTCTTTAAAATATTTGGATTGTTTAGGTTGATTTTATTTTTTATTGGATTGATTCTTCAGAACCATTATTTGAATGCCATTTTCAATAGGGCATATTTTGTTATGTTTGGTTTTTCAGATACAGTCTTGCATTCTAAATGTAAATTTCTTTTTATTATGGAATCAGTACAGTTTATTTAGGAAAAGATAAAATTTAAGAAAGAATCAAAATAAACAAATATAATACTATATATAACTCCCATTAAGTTTTTGTACTGTATCCATCTAGAGTATTCTGTGCATACATATCTATATATCCATATATCTGTATCACTACCAATATCAAAATATATATAAGTATGTTGGTGGCATTATACCATACATTGTATTTTTAACTTGATATTTTTACTTCAAAAATACATCCTTCACACTATTGCAAATTGAAAGGTATGTGCTACTTCATTATTACTTAAGGACTTCAGACTATTTCATTGAATAGGTAATTTATGTCACCAAAAGCATAATTCATTCTACAATTTTTATTTTTGTTTTTAGCCACTAAAAAGAGGACTAGTAATATACCAAATAATACATTTTCTAACTTACATACTCTTAAATTTTTATTGCTATCTCTTCTCTCTTCAATTCCTGTATGCTTCTATATATTAGCCACAATTTTCATCTTTTCAAGGAAGCTGGGGTTCCAAAAGGGCTGTAGCTTGTCAAAAGTCACACAGCTAGTACATTGTAGAGCAAGACTTACAGTTATCTGCTTTCCAAATTAAGAGGTAGGTTCTGGCCTTGTGGATAGGGTTTACAAATGGACAAAATTCTGAGTGAGCAATCGAGGTACAAGCTTTAGAGGGTCCCTGATAAAAAAAGCAAAAAGCATTGGGAAAGTTACTCTAAAGTTACTGAGAATCAGTAACTTGGCTTCTCTCTGGCTCAATTACATAATGGAGCATGTTTTCTTGAGTAATTCCTAAAACGCTTAATTCTCAAGTAAATTTAGAATACATGTACAGTATTTAAAACCTTAAGATTCATTTGTTATTATCTATCTAATTTCTTTTAAACTTTACTTTTACAAAGAAGGAAAGTAAGACTAAAACTTTTAAATGATATTCCCAAGGTTTCCCAGATAATTGTGTACAATTGCAAAAATAGTATGGAATTTCTATTACAATACTTGAAATCTATATGAAAAAAGTATAGAAAAAGAAAGAGAAAAAGGAAGGAAGAAAACCATTGGCTTACTCTGTCTCCCATATTTGGCTCAGCAACTTGAAGATGTGTGCTGTGTGGCCTTGTGGTCATTTGAATATGGAAAGTATGTCTGAGTTCTATTTTCATTTTCTTCACAAAAAAATGGAGTGTAGAATTTTGGGAAGAAGGAGAAAGGCAAGGCGTGGCTGTGTGTAGGGATGCTGTTTCAAATAGCAGTTACTAGAATACTTAATACATCTATTAGCTTTTTAAATACAGAAACGATGGTCCTTTGTCAGAAAAACATTTCCTTCTCTGCTTGCTTATCCCCAAACTTGAATGTGTTGAATTTGTTTTTTCCTGTTTAACTGTGTCAGTTTGAGAGCCAATTAAAGTTTAACCATCACTTAACCTTAATTGAAATCTCAAACCTTCTTTACCAGCATGTTGTAATATAGGGGAGGAGTCAGATAGAAGGAAAGTGTGACCCCTACTGCAGAATTTAGCAAAAGTGGATTAGATGCTTCTAATCAAAGACAGTCATGATAGCATGGCAGTAGATTTCAATGTGTAACTTTGCTGTATTTTAGATAGAATTTTAAACCTTCCAGGTACCATATTAACAACAAAACTCTTACAACCAAAACACATCCAACTATTTGTATTGGGAGCCAGAAAAAGATGTCAATACAGGGAGACAGCATTCTAGGCTTCAACCAGATGTTGAGGGCAAAGCCCGCAGGCGCAGTGGGCAGCAGCAGCTTTATAGGGGTGAGGACACCAGATGCAGGATGCAATCCAGTGGCCTGAGGCGAGGCTGAAAAGAGCGCAGAGGGAGCTGGCCAATGTCTGATGTGGCCCTTCTGCCACACTGTAGAAAGGCTGGTGTGTTTCCCCAGTAGACCACCCTGGAGAATGAACACAACTTTGCTTGGGGGCTTGCCTTACTTGACACAAAGAATGCAGTCCCAGTGGAAGAGAATTTAGCTCAGTTTTCTCAGAGAAAAACTTTTTAGTGATAAATGGGGGAAGAACTCACAGCTTTTAAACAACTACTTCTAAAACAAGGTCAGACAGAAGGATCGAGCTTCATCAAACAAGTAAGAAATATCCAGCAAGGAACTTCCTGAAATAGTGAATATAACTGAAACTGAAAAACAGAAAGTTAGCTTAAAGTTCAGATACAAAAGGAGATCTAACATGGAGCGAGACCAAGTCTTGCTAACGAGTAGGTTTATTACAAAATGACTGATTAACAGTATTTCCGGACTGTTGAAGGCAGACTGGGTTTTCTCGGAGCATCCTTAGCTGCTTCTCTGGAACAAAATTCATTGTTCTAATGATTTTTTGTTAATTTCAAATACACTAGGTATTAATCTTAAAAATCAATCATGAGATTTTAGATGTAGATATTAAAGGCGATATAAGATTAACAGTTACTTTTACTAAATTGGTATGTAGTTTTTGATGTATTCATAGCAATATAACTGACTAAAATAATTAATTGCATAGTAACCTTATCTAAAATTGGAATAAAGATAATGTACCACATAAACGCAAGGGCTGGCCAAAGTGATCAATCTGTTGAAGCATGTGGTCCAGTTCTGAAGTCAAAATATCTATAAAATTGTTCCAATTTACATACTCTTAATTTAACATGACTTTGTTTGACATATAAACAACCGTGCAAACAACAATGATAAGTGAGGAAAGTACAACATAATTGTCAAATTATGTCTTAGTCCCTGGAAAGACTTTTGAATTGAGGCAGAGAAGAATGAAGAGAGACATCATAAACTTGAGAAACAGACAGCAAGCAGGTCAGAGACAAAAATAACCTTACATATTTCATCCAAGTCCTCTTTTTATGGACAATTGTACCCAGAAAAGATAGGTGCTTTGTCCAATGTTACATTGCCACAAAGTATCAGCTGTAAGACAGACTCCTATTTCATAGTGGCTTTTTCCTACTGCTATGGGTTGGATTATGTTCCCCCCAAAGATAGATTGAATTCCTAACCTCAGTATCTCAGAATGTGACCTTATTTGGAAATAGCGTCTTTGCAGATGTAATCAAGATAAGATGAGGTCATACTGGAGTAGTGTGGGCTCTAATCCAATATGACTGGTCTCTTTATAAGAAGAGCAGAGACTCTGAGACACAAACACATGAGGGTAGAATGCCATGTGACAGTAGAGGCAGAGATTGTGTTGCAGCTGCAAGCAGGGGAACAAGAAGGATTACCAGAAACTAGGGAAAGGCCAGGAAACATCCTCTCTAACAGGTTGCAAAGAGAGCATGATTCTGGAGACACCTTGATTTTTGGACTGCTAGCCTCCAGATCTGCGGGACAAATTTCTGTTATTTTAATTTTGTGGTGCTTCATTAGGACAGCCCTAGGAAACGAATGTACCTACATTCTAAATGTCTGTCTCCTTAAGTTAAAGGATGATGGGAAGTTTGCAACCAATTCACCTATTTATAATCTTAACTGCATACTTTTAGAATACAATTTATACGTAAATATGACAGTAACATTAGAACCTTTGATAATCCTGAGATTAATGAATGAAATTAACATGTGATATCAGCAGAGTTCAACAGACTTTGCCAGTTTCAATTCATCTTTAGTTACTTTAAAATATCACTATTTCTTCATTCATAGTGCTAGTTCTTTATTTGTAGCTCTTGAGTTCCTATATACCCTATGTATGAATAATTGGATATGATGAATATGAAAGAGGGGCAAGATTGCATGTGTGGTTGGCCACTGGACAACTATAGCAGGTTCCATGACATCAGAGTAATTTTAGATTTATATATGTGCTATGACACTTTTTGGCCCAAGGGCAGTAAAGTTTCCTGAAAAAAAGTCTTTTTCTAATTTATGAAAAGATACTAATAACAGCTCACCAGAGCAAGATATTTTCTAGGTTTTGATTTAGACCTTAGGAGGACCTGGTGAGAAAACACAGATGAAGGGGAGCCTTAAAAGTAAATTGAAAATCCTCTGTGTACAAAATCTTCTCCCTTCCATCATTCATTTTTCACCTATTATCTTTAACTTGGACAAACTCAAGATTTCCAGTTTTGATCCTCCACAGATCCTGCAGTGTCTGAAGAAAAAAATGAGTGAAATTTAGATTGCTCTAATTCACAGAGTTGCAAGAGGAAAAAAGGATTTAAGACAACATCATTAACTCTGAGTTACAGAATAAAAAAAGAGAAAGGTACTTGTTTAAAATTGCAAATCCCTCAGACAGCATATAACGGGTAGACACTATTTTGTTGGGAAAGTGATAACATGTGACTTTGTAATAATGTTGGTGAATTAACCCTTGCTCATCTCTTTGCCATGTTAACTCTGGGTATTTTAGATCTTACTCATTTTGATTAGTTTACACAAAATACACCCTAAAGAAACTTAAGAATCTTTTATTTATTTTAATTGTGTGAAAGATAAGGTAAATTGAGTCAATTCAGGAAATGTATTAAAAAAATAAACCAGTGGGTTATGAATAGCACATAAATGATTTACTTGATAAGGGGAGATAATATTTTTGGTTAGACTTTTAAGTAAGGTTTAAAAGAATTTATAAACGTAGGCAGGGAAACTAAATAAGAGAGAATGCTTGTCTCCCACCCTCAACTTTAGTTCTGGAAACACACAGTGTTTAAGAGCAAAGACTTTGGCATCAGGCCAATGGGACTTGTCACTCATTAACTATTCTTGAGGAAACTTTCTCAGCTTCACTTTGCTCATATGTATATTTCATCTGCCTCAGAGATTTTGTGTGGAAAAAATGAGATATTACATATAAAATGTTTGAGTACAAAGCCTTTATCCTAGTAAGCCCTTAAAATTGTTTGTAGTTATTATTATATTATTATGAAAAAGAGTGAAATATATACAGAGCACCAAATCATTAAGCCCTCTAACACTGGAGGAATGATACTGACCTATTTTAATGAGCCTCATGTTTCCTTTATAAAAATACTCCGCTTTGGCTGCCCTGGGTTCACCGGTTCAGATACCGGGTACGGACATAGCACCGCTTGGCAAAAGCCATGCTGTGGTAGGTGTCCTATGTATAAAGTAGAGGAAGATGGGCACGGATGTGGGCTCAGGGCCAGTGTTCCTCACCAAAAAGAGGAGGATTGGCAGCAGATGTTAGCTCAGGGCTAATCTTCTTCAAAACAAAACAAAAAACAAATAGACAAAAAATTAAAAGTAATCATTATATAGCATATAGTAGTAATAGCAGAAGGCACTTTTACTAATATCTGACATATACTAACTCATTGAATCTTTATAGTTATCCCCTATGGTAGCTATTATTACTATTTCTATTTTAAAAATGGGAAACTGAGGCACAGAGAGGCTTAGGCACTTGCCTAAGGAGACACAGCTGAGCTGAATGTTGTTGCTAAGGATGCCTGGCTTCCTCCAATCTGTGGTTATAGCCCCAAGCCACAGTGCCAGTGGTTAAAATGTGCATCACTTTGTGGATTGCGATGGAATGTGCTTTGTTGTTCATTCATCTTATTTGGAGGTTTACGTAAAGTTTAATTCCATCCTTACATTCTTCTCTCTTATTAGCTAATGTGCTTGTGTGTTTATGGTATTCGACCAATGTAAATCAGATAGTTTGAACTTCATTCAATTCAACAACATATTTGTCCACAAATCTGACTTTTAGCTTCACCCCAAAAGCCCTTTTATTCAAAGAATAGAAGCTGAAAGAAGACAAGAGGATATGGCAGGGCTGCTGACACAAGGAAGCCCTTATAGTTTAAATGTCTGTGCCTCTAACAAAGCGAGAAGCTAGCGATTATAATTCACAAGACGAAGTTGGTTGGCAACCGGGATTCATAATAAAACTCAGGGTCAGACCACAGGCTCACAGAGGGAAAAATTATATAGAAAGGAGGAAGAACTTTTTTTTCACACTATCATTTCCTGCATAGAGAGCTTTCCTAAGAGATTTATGCAGAGTCATATCTGTGGCAAGAAGAAAAGGGTGCTCTGTCCTTAGAATCAAAGCCAAAGAAAGAATGAAGAATAGAATAGCAACAATAAGGTCTATCTTTGTATAGTCTTGTATGAAAAGGAAGCGAAAGAGTTTCTGACGCTCCCATTAAATGCAGTAAACTGTTTCAGGAAAAAGATTGTATTGAAACCGTTTCAACAAGCTTAAAGAAATAATACTATTCTCAATTTCATTAAAATTTCCATTGGTTTAAATGTGCTCAAATGTTTCAACTTTATATTCAAAATGTTTCAAACAGGCACAGCATCGATAAGAGTCTTTGACCTGGTGTGTTTTGCTGCAGTCATCCAAAATAAATGTAGTTTTCTTTGGAAAAATAAAAAGACTTGAACTCGTTCAAGTTAAAATGTTAAAATAGCACTATGTTTTTCTTTTAAGTGTAACGCATGTCCATTGTAAACTTCAGACAGCATCTAACAACATGAAGAAACGGGGTTGATCCAGTGGTGTAGTGGTTAGGTTTGCACGCTCTGCTTTGGTGACCTGGGGTTTGCAAGTTTGGATCCCAGGTGCACACCTAGCATAGCTTGTCAAGCCACACTGTGGCAGCATCCCACATAAAATAGAGGAAGATTGGCACAGATGTTAGCTCAGGGACAATCTTCCTCAGGAAAAAAAAAAAGAAAAGAAAAGAAACAGTATTGGCTGAATTCTTGTCACTCATAAGTAATCCTATTAACATAGTCACATATTAAACATTCTCTGTCATTATTTGTCATTACAAAATCATATTATTCTAATACAGATATAATTACGTATTTTAAGATTCATAACTTTTAATAACAACGATGTTAGTACCTAAATTTTTAAAGCAATTCCATATTGAAGGACCTTGAAGTTGCTTTTCAAGTTTTCTGTATTATAAACATGGCTACAAATAACATACTTATAAATATATCTTGTCACACTTTTCCCATTACTTCTTTTGGATATATTCTTATAAATGGAAATAGTGTATTAGAGAACATTCATGTTTTAAGCTTTTCAACGCATATTTCCAAGTTATGTACTAACTTATATTGCCCCCAATAATATATGAGAATGCCCCTTTTCAAATATCCTCATTAAGAGTGGAAATAGCCAACGGGGAGCTCTCTTGCCCATTGTTTAGGTCCATTAGAAAGAATTTTCCATAAACATTCCGGATCTCTTGACCAACTCCTTATTCGGTCCTACAAAAAAGTGACAACAGTTTGATGCTAGTCATTGATCTATGTTTCTTGATAGGGAGAAGTTAATGTGGGGACAAGGGGACTTACTCTCTCTTCATAGTTTGTACTGTCAATTGGTTCAACTAGAATTACAGTTCCCGGAATCCTCTTGCCTGTATGATTCCAGGTTAGAATAGTCCAATGAAGAATTTACATGAGATTTGAAAACTAAAATCAGGAACCATTACTTGTTGAAGATCAAGCAGTTAGAGGCAATGACAGCGATCACAGAGGTTCTAAGAAGAGTCAGCTTGCTTCTACTTTCCTCTTCTCCATGCCCAGCTCTTCTTCCAAATTGCTGGCCCCACTGACCTAGAGAGTCAGCACACCCTTCATAAGACACTTAGCTGCAGAACCACAGAAGAAACAACTTCCCATAGACTTATTCACCAGCATCCCTTAATGGTCCCACATTGTTGGCTAGACATGCCTAGTTTCTCAGACAAAAACATTTGGTTATTTTCTCATAATCCAACTCTCTCTTTCAGATATTCATCTCCTCAGCTCTCCCCACAGTTGCGTAATATTTAATTCCTATAATAAGTCTCTTATCCCATAACTCATCTGATAACTCCCTTCCCTGTGTAAACCCTGCCGAGTTCTCTTTCCCTCTCCACCTGAACCAATGAGAGAAAGCAACCCAGGTAAGTGTTGGTGGTCTACAAACTCAAACGAACCCTCCCAAGGGCAGTCCCAGGGACTGGACTGGGGGAAGGGGTTGATCATGAAGTTTACAAGCCCATTTTGTTTCTCATACTAATGTATGTTCACCAGCCAATTCTTTGTGAGTAATAAAGAGGATATCTTTGTTCTCTATCTGTGGACTTTTCAATCATGTCAATCTGTACAGAATATAGGTGAGAAAATAGGTGCTGTCAGATGGCCCCTTCTTAACTATTTCAAGAGGAACTATGATTCTTCTTTCATTTTGATGATTTAATAAGCAAAGTAAAATATCATACCTTTAGATTTACATTTATGGAATATTAATGAGATGGGATATTGTTTTCATTTGTTTATTCACCATTTGCAATGTGATTTATTCTAAATGTTAGTTCATGCATAAGCCAGTGATCTATTTATTAACTCTCTTTTTGATTTGACAATAGTATTTGCTAAACATTTATCACTTTGTTTTATCAATATTTTTATTGTTTTATTGCAAATATACAAAAAATAAATTGTAAAATAGTAGACATAAAAACTTTTTGCACTCACGGGGCACCACTCAGGAAATGAAAATACAAGTCACAGATTAGGAGAGAGATTTGCAAATCATATATCTGATAAAGGACTTGTAGCCAGAATATTTTAAAAAATCTTATTACTCAATAATAAAAAGACAACCAGTTTCACCAAAGAAAATAATTCAACAGAAAAGATGTATGATTGATCAATAAACACATAATATGATGCTTGATATCATTAGACATTAGAAGACGGCAAATTTAAAGCAAAATGGGATGCTGTTTCACCCTGACTAGAATGGCTATACTCAAAAAGACAGACAATACAAATGCTGGTAAAAATATGGGGAAATTAGGATCTCATACGCTTCTGACAGAAATGTAAAATAATACAGTCGCTTTGGAAAAAGATTTAACAGTTTCTTAAAAAGTTAAGAGAAATGAAAACATATGTCCACAAAAGACAAGTATATGATGTTCATGGCAACATTATTCACAATAACCAAAAAAGTGTAAACAATTCAAATTTCCACCCACAGAGAAATGGAACAAACAAAATGGGACATATTCATACAACAGAATGCTATTAATCAATAAAAAGTATGAAATATTGATACATTCTACAACATGGATGAACTTAAAAGCATCATGCTGAGAAGCCGGATATAAGAAACCATGTATTATAAGATGCCATTTATATGACATGTCCACAAAAAGCACATCTTTAAAAATAAAAAGTAAACTGGTGGTTGCCTGGGGCTAGAGGTGAGAATTGTAACTGCATATGGGCACGATGGACCTTTTGTGAGGTCAAGGAAATGTTCTAAAACTGCACTGTGTTGGTGGTTGCATAACTCCGTAAATTTACTAAAAATCATTGAATAATATACTTAAAATGAGTGAATTTTATAGTATAAAGATTATACCTCAATAAAGCTATTAAAAATAGATAGACCAAAAGTTTAGTTAGTATATCATCCCTTTTGGGCTGAAGGCTATGAACATGATTGATTTTTACCTGTGAAATAGAGATTTATGAAATGGTGAGCCGATTTCCCCAAGAACACTAAAAGGGAAAGTCCAGCAAATCAATCTTGTTAACAAATTGGGTGCTTAATTCCCAGAGAACATGAAAATGAAATAGTAAATCATTATAATGTACTAAAATATTTAACTTTGTTTTTCGTGTATTTTAAAATAAATTATAAAGCATTAAACGATTTTTAGTAAAACATGTATTAAGACAAAAAGAGTTTTATTAATGTAAATTTCAACATTTTAAAAAGTGAACCCACAAGTCTTCTTTAACATCACTGTGAAGAGAACTGAGAGCACATGATTATTTTAGAGAAAGGCCACTCAATGCACTGTAAATGAAGTACCAAATTTAAACTTTCTTTGACTGAAACTTCCTTTTTGAACGGCAAAGTTCCATAGAACACATTCTAAGTTTGCTCTAAGTTCGGTCAGAAACTCTGAGAACATGTGTCTTTGGGGATATAAGCACCATTTACCTATCTTGCTTCAGATCATTTCATGATCGAGATCCAGGGGAAAAACAAGCGAGTCAAAGGAAGGAATAAAAGATGAAGAAACTAGAGAGAGAGGATCAAAGCACTTTATTTATATATTTATTTTTAACCTAGGATTGTTTTTGAAAAACAGCAGAGGAAGGATTCAAAGAAACTTTCTTCAGATTGGCTGTGAAAAATCACAGAAGAATGATTCAAAGCAACTGAGTATAGAGAAGCTGAATAACGGAAGACAGAGGTACAAATGGAAAACAATAAAAAATAAATGCAGTTATAATAGGCACTCGGTATTTCAGTATCTGTGCTATACCGTTTTCTGATTCTTCATGTAGTTTCTACTGTAGAGTTATTTATATACACGTTTTTCTATTTATTCAAATTCATTCTTATCTTTCTCATTCAAAAAATAACAAGCAAAATTTCTACTGTGAGTTATTAAAGCACTTATATGGGCATTAATTTGGCCTGGTCTTCCCAAAAAGATGTAATATAAGTGGGCAGATATAATTATTGTCACTTTCTATACAAGAAAAGTCAGAAAAATAATTTACCTGATAATGTTATATAGCTGGCAATTTACATCGTTAAAGCTTAAAACCAGGTCATAAGAACCTAGGACTTAAAATTCAGTAATTTTTGTTTTGTTTTGTTTCATCAGTAGAACATTACCTTCACAAACAAGGGGCCACATTATCCTGATGGCAGAAATAGAATCTAATCTACACAACTGTCACAGAATGGCTTGAGAATAAATTTGACTATAGCTTTCAATGAAACTAACAGGGTTATTTCAGAAAACAAAGTAATTGTTCTATCTGGAAAACCTCAATTGTTTCTAATGTAAAGTCTATCAAGATGTACCACTGAATGATTGAGATTTTAAGGTATCAGGTATTTTATCCAAAAAGAAATTTTATTTTTCCATTTATTCAATACATACAATAAAAATACATATTTAATAAATGTTCAGACTTCTGGTACCCTCAGGAGTCTACAAATTAGCGCTTAATTTTCACAATTTTCTTTTTTAAATTTCTATTTTTATTTAAAAAAATAAAAATTTTATTTTATTTTGAAACAGAAATACAATCATTAAGTATTTATTGTACATTAAGTCCATTTCCTTAACCCCAACTCCACTGCCAAAGCAAAACGTACTAACACATAGCCTTAAACAATATATTTTCTCTCAGTTTCTGTAGTTGACTTATTCCCTAAACTTTGAAACAAGAGAGGACATTGCCAGTCTGAGTAGCTGCTACTGAACTCGGACCAAAAGGGTCATAGTGAAGAACATGGCTGATTTATTTAAATGGAAAGCATATTATGCATGTAGAAAGTACCATAAGTATCATTATAAACTTTAAGAGAATGGTTTTTCTCATTGGGATGACTTTCAGCAGTCAGACCAAAACTACTGTCAAGGTTAAATCTTTTATTTTCAACGATTCCAATTATTTTGAATACCAAATATTTAATTATCTCAGGAAGCCAATTAATAAGCTCCATTCAACAAATCAAAAATCCCCATCAGTTTGCTCCGCATTCAAATCTTCTTTCTGTGATAAATGAGTACTCTCCATTGACTATTTTTTCACTTCTTTTACTCTTTAACCTGAAGTTTCAAGAGGATGGACATTGTGCCTTAGGTCAGCAGGTTTTCCAATCTAGGTTTGCTTTTTCCTTTGAGCTGCATTTGTCTAAGTTCACAAAGAATGTGGAAAACACATTCACAGTTTCTCTTACTTATGACATGCAAAAGGAAAATAATATTTTATTCTTTTTAAGAGAAATTTTGTTTTCCAGAGAAACACTCTTCTGATTTCTGGGACCAGCTTTGTCACTTACTAGTTCTGAGATAAAGGAAGAATCTTTCAATCATTTATAAAATGGGAATTTTCCAGTTAAATCCTATTCTACCTCAAAAGGGTTTAATAATATATAATTATTCTAATAAAAATAATATATTCTGGACAAAGAGTGGTCCCCGTGATATACTAAAGATCTTGACAAATTCCCTAAAGAGCTGTCCCCTATGAACAAAGTCTTGAACATTCCTGAAATCCCTTTTAATCCTGATTTTCTTATAAATTGAGTTTGCCCTATAATAAAATTTTTTTAAAAGTATCGCATTATTTCTATCTAATAAGACTTTCTTTTTGTATTTTCATTACTGTGTTAAAGATGTTTCCAACTTTGGAGAGAATCTTGCTAGGTGAAGAAAGAAAAGGCAAAAAAGATTAGACTGAGGAGATCAAAAAGAAGCTTCTTTTCTTGTATAATTTTGGCACAGATCAACACATTCTTTAACTAGTATTTTTTAACATTTATTTTTCAAAATACAGAGAGACTTTAGAATACAGCAAAATATGAAACGTCATGCTTAGAAAATCAACTAAAAATTAAATCCATGAATATTATTTCTTAATTTCTTCCTTCAGCAGTTAGTTGTGGCTTTAAATGTATCGTTTTATTTTTCATGAACCACAGAGAAAAGTAGTATATGCACTGAAGCATAAGGTTTGGTTTTCTCTGTCATTATCTATGCTTTGCATTGAACAAATGTTATTAAGAGTCATAAAACTATATAGCCACGGTATCGGGCTCGGTGACCTTCCATGATAGTGAATTCAAGATTGACTTTACGGCGCATAGAGCAAAATTCTTCTTTCTTTCTTTTTCTTTTTTTTTTTTTTCAAATTTATAAGAGTTAACATTCTCTTTTAACTACTCTACCTTGGTTAAATTCAGATCTGTATATTTTTCATTTACCCCAGGGCATAAGAAAAATCAGTAGTCATACTATATAAAATCTCAAACCAGAATTTGATACAGAGGTAACCAGAAATTATTTACTGAATTCTGGAAAAATGTATACTTAATATTTATGAAAAATCTGAAATGATGGATGCAAATAGACTAAACTGAATCCTTTTTGTCTTATATAGACATCTATTTTCCTCACTTACAATATGAAAAAATGAATATTCTTTTCCTTTTCATACTACTCTTGTAAGCTAAGTAAAAAAGAGTATTCAACAGGACAATTCCCAGCTAAATCCTCCTATCTTAATAGATTGCCTTCCTGTGCCTGAGGCTTCTGGGTAATAACAGATATTTATCTGGGAAGGACACTCGGTAAGCAATGTTTAATAGACTACTTGCACCCTTGAAAGTTGAGAAGGATCTTCAGGAGAATGCTAACCAGCCTCTCTAAATTGCATCTAGAACAGCAGTCCTCACTGCAGTGTCACAAATGTTTGTGAGCTGTGTCACAGGGACTACATTACAAATAATAAACAACTGAAGCGTGAGAATGCTTAATTTAAATGAAATGACAGCAAATTCATGATGGTCCCTATAAGCATTTTATTTACTTGTTCTCAGATACCCTAGCTCCTGAGCTAGAGGGAGTGGAGCAACATGGTTTCTGTGGCTTTTTGAAAAATTCTTCTGTATGTTAGTCTATGTCATTCCCAAATATTTGCAATTACCTTCTTTTTGGGGTCTGGCTTGCATGTGAATTAGAACTACGCCAAACAATCTTTTCATATTGGCCGTAGCAGCAAGTAGCCTCCCTGTATAGATTGCTAAACCTATATGATAGTGAGACTATCCTATTAACCTCTCACCCTCGTTTACTTTTCCCACAGCTCTACTCTTATCCGTGAAATAAACAAGCTGGTAATTGACTGTGGACGCTGCCTGCACTTTCATCAAGATTTCTGAAATAGGGTTAAAGAAATCAAGATGAGATTAATGTATGAATCATTGTAACAGAGAAAATGAGAGTACCCTGGCCATTTATTTTCTGACAATCCAACCTAATGCAGTTAGAGTAGGAAGTTGTGTATAATCCGAGGAGCTCCCGGTGGTAACAATATTAATAACACTTAACTAATAGAATAACAGTTCCAATGTCAGTCATTTCTTCTCACGTTACTCAAGGAGACTTACAAAGATGAATAAATGCTATCTACAGGTTTCTCTTCTGAAGGCTATTTTTTGCCAACTTTAAAGGCATTAGATCACCATTATGTGGGCCATGTGGAAGAAAGCTGCCTAACATGCAAGCATATTGACTCTACAAAAGTAGAAAACTGAAGCCCACGTTAATCTCATTATAACCATTATCTGGATTGTTGATAAAAATATTTGTCAAAGAG
Organism: Equus asinus; assembly: GCF_041296235.1. Classification (NCBI taxonomy): domain Eukaryota; kingdom Metazoa; phylum Chordata; class Mammalia; order Perissodactyla; family Equidae; genus Equus; species Equus asinus. Next base: position 38,088,673 of record NC_091800.1, on the reverse strand, counting down.
AATCTCAAATTCCCATGTAGCCTCCCTATAAAGATCCTTGTTGAAATATGTTTTCAATGCAATTTAATGTGGTTAAACTTATTCATAATAATAGCATAATTTTGAAATTCAGTTTTGAAATTCTACATATTGAGTTTTTCCTGTGATGTTTCAGATAAAAACTATTAATTCATCATTAAAAACTAAATTGCATACTTTACTATGATGGAATAGAATTCTGCATTTATGAGTAGCATGTAAAATGATAGCTTATGTATCTCTAAATACATAATCAATTCTATAATGTCCAGTGACATCACACTTCATATACATTAACACTTGTAAGTTTTATATTCAGTTAGTGTTAATTAATTGCTTTGTATAAGAATCTCCTACTGACATGGCAGGAGACAACATCTCCGTGAAACAACAATATTGGACATCTCATCAGGCTTTGGATGCCACACACATGACATATATTTCTGAATCTAGAAGCCATGATAATAAAGGTAAGTCATAAAAAACAAAAATATTTGACACTGCATCCTATTTTCAGGCTTAAGATGGTTATATTGTTTTGTTACCAGTTGCTAGAACTGAATCTAAAATTTGATGTTGAGTTTCCTAGCTGTCAAAGAGAAAAAAGAATAAAGAAAAAAAAGGAAGAATACCAATTTGTGAGGGAAAGCAATTATTTTCCCTTTCTCTCAGAAGAGTATGTATTTTGAGATTTTAATTGTTACAGTTGTCAACAGCCTTTTCTTCTAACATCCTTGGATAAAGTCAAAGGCAAAACATTGGAACTCAACTCAGAGAAAGTGATTTGATGAGAAGCTAAATTGATATGATATGATCCAGTATACAGATTGTGAATATTTGACTTTATACAATAATAGGGTTTAGCCTGTCCTTTAAATGATCGTTTTAAGATATAATTTCTTTCCAAATAACGTTCAGTAGGAGCCAATAGTAGATTGAGAATGACTCTTTAACCAGACCTGCAAAGCTGGGTCTCTATTATTTGTTAAGATCAAATCCATGAGCATTGGATGCCAGATAAGATGAGTAAGGTAGAAAATAAATTGGTTTAGTGGGAGGGAGAAGTAAACAGAAGTAAAACAGAAATGGGACAAAGATGAATCTATTTTGAATATAGGAGATAGAGTAGCTGGATGAGAGGGAAAGGATTGGGAAAAATATGCAGATGTTGGAAAGTTAGGGAAAGAATGTGCAACAGTCCTATGTTTTAGGTAAGTTACTTTGTACTAATTGCCATTTATAAAATTAAGAGCAAGAAGCTGAAAGGGCAGACTAATGTGCCAGCCAAGATTAATGCTGATTAATCGTTCTGTGTGAAGTCTCCACCTGACATGGCAGAAGATAACATCGATGCAAAACAACTCAATCGGATATTTCCTCAGACAGCTCTGTTTAGTGATTAACTCATTCTTAGAACTGCGCAAGATATTTCATGAAGGTTCAAAATAGTTGCTTTCTGTTGGATCCTTATTGTTAAAAGTCGTAAATGCTATTTTTGATGCTGTTATATTATCTTTCCAATTACCCAAAAAGAAATAAAAACAAATGAAAAATGATAATTTGCCACTTGTGGACCATTAAACAGACTATCCATGCATTCTGCAGTTTAGGACAGCAGCTGAGGCCATTGTGGGCTAGTTTTCTTTTACAAAATTGCCTTTTGCTCTTACAGGCTTGGTGATACAGGTCATTCTACTTTTCTTGACTTTATTTTTCAGTAAAACCTGCCTGTTATTTATTAATATGCCTTGCGTTTCTCACTGTCATTTACTTTTCACCTTTCTTGGAAAGTGAAATTGGAAACAAAAGCTAAAAATATTAATTATATAGATATTTAGTTTTGGGGAAAAAAGTTAATTTATGTAGCTTTTTGAGTTTAGTACTGTTTATTTATTTTTGCTGTTTTCAGTATGATAGTTCAGGAAACTTGTGTTCAAGGCCTACCTTATACAAAAAGTGGGCATGTCACAAGCTCTCCCAGTAAGCATTTATTTAGCAGGAAATGTGGAGAAGTAAATTATGGTTTTGAGACACAGAGCCAGTCCCTGGGGTGGACAATGGAAATACAACACAGTCACATAGAAATGAGGGGAGAAGAGGTCCTAGAGATTTTCTAGTCCCCTCTTGGTGATTAAGAAATCTGAGGAGCCCAGAAGTTAAATAATTTACCCAAAGCCATATAAAGTTTATGACAGACCCAATTGTTGATAGTAGAACAAAGATTTTTGACCACAGAATCAGTTGCTGTCTATTACAACACCATAACCATTTAATTCAGAAGTTGAAAAAGTAATTCAGCCTTCTAGGGTTCAAGTTAACACTTCATTTCTTCAGTTTCACGTCCTGTGTTTTTCCTCCCTCATTTCTTATTCCTCTCTTTTAAAATATGTATATTTTTTTAAGTGTTCAGGAAACTATTGAGAGTGAGAAACACTCAATATCTATAAAACACAAACAGTTGTCTTGACAAGTCAACTGATCCTTAAGCTTACATCTGGAAGATCCAACTTGAACTTATTCGGAAAGGTAGAACTGAATGACCTGATTGATGACTGACATTCCCCTCTGCAACCATCTCCTTTCATCAGTGTACAGTTCCAACTAATTGCAAAGAGAACTCCATGTATAGAAGAAATGAATAGGGTGCAAAAGGCATTTTAATTTTGTAAATCATTTCCCCTAGTTATATTTGGCTTTTTAAAATTAAAGGGGGAAGTGCTCAGTTAAATAGTTCAAGACATCCCAGGAACACCAAATGTAGCCGGGATCCCTAATTGGTATGTGTTTTACAGAGAGGAACGCTTGTAAGTTTGAAAGCATTGGGGAGTTTGATGTTATTTTTGAAATAAATTTTTAATTAAATTTTCCTTAATTGAGCATACTGAAATTCCGGTAAAGGATGCTTATAAAGTGCTCCTTGGGTTGTGGAGGAGGTCCACAGAGGTGTGGAGAAATATGTGAATTGGGCTGAATATCTCATTAATTCTCACAACACCCTGGGAAGAAGATGGGAAGCATAGTGTGCAAGCCACAATTCACTGAAGTCAAATGACCTTGGAGGGAATGTGAAAACCTTTGATGTCTGGGGAATAAAAGAAGCTTAACAGGATTTCTTCCAAGCCACCTACCTCCCCTCCCCATGTTCTACCGTGAATTAATGAATTAGGCAGAATTCTAAGTATGGTGACTTCCTACACCCTTGGCTAATATGGCAGGAACAGATTTTTTAAAATAAAGATGGGTATGATATATCTTTTTTGCTCTTATCAGAGTAAATAGTTCAACTTAGCATTTATTACTATGAGAAAGGCACTGCGTGTGCTCCATGAGAGGAAAGAAAACTAGTCTCTGCATTTCTTCTATACGTCTCTCTCCATCAACATGTCACATACCTTCTATCATACTTTCAAAAATATGGAAAGCCCCCAAAAATTTCCAATCCCTTTTCACTTAATGCAATGTCCGTTAAGACACTGACATCATGAATGGGTGCATTTTCACATAGGCTCAAGGGCTGCTCAGCACCATACTAGATGTGAAGGTGAATATGGGAGATACAGAGGAAATTACTTTGCCTGCAAAGCACTTACAAACTGATTGATAAGAATGAAAACAGACAAGAAGAGGTTAAATGGATAGTTACAGACTACAGGAATTCAGAGAAAAGTTAGGTCTATGACATGTGTTGATCATGTAAACTTCACAGACAAGATAGGATTGATAAAGAGAGATCAGATTCTGAAGCCAATCTCAACCTTCATTCTACCATTATGAGCCCTAAACCTGATCTTCTTAACATTTTTTCTTGCATTGTCTCCCAGTAGTAGCCACAAAATATAACATATTCATTCCAGATGTCAAATCAAAATGAAATCCCTAGGACGAGATTTAGGGAGGCTTGCAAATGCAAGTAGGAAGAGTCCATTTTGCCTTCTAAACTTGTACTCATTTGTGTGAGGGTCAGTGTACACGTCACAAGAGAACAGAAAGTTTAAAAAATCATGACTCCCTTGCTTTTTCTTTTTTTTCTTTTATTCTCTTTTTTTTTCTTCCCCAAAGCACACCCAGTACATAGTTGTAGATTCTAGTTGTGAGTGCCTCTGGTTGTGCTATGTGGGATGCCACCTCAGCATGGCCTGATGAGTGGTGCCACGTCCGTGCCCAGGATCTGAACTGGTGAAACCCTGGGCCACCGAAGCAGAGCACGTGAACTTAACCACTCGGCCATGGGGCTAGCCCCTCCCTTGCTTTTTCTAGTCAATGAATATAATGAAAAGAAATTTGTAGGAACACACGGCTCTGAAATACACACAATGTGATCATTTCCCTTTTTTCTGAGCTCCAAACTTCTTGAGGATAGCTTCAGTCTCATTTATTATTTTGTCTGAGAATCTTGCATTCTCATTGACACACGGGTTGTGTATTTGTTGAATGGGTAAACGAATGTATTTGCTACCTCCTCTATAATGATGGATTAGTTACTTTTCATAATAACAAAGCTTTTTTGCACTATTTACAATAACCTGCTTTAAGCCAATGTATAAAAAGAAATATGAGAATATTTTTATTTATAAAAATAATTTTAATGAAAAAGTTGCCAGAATCTATGTTTTAAAACTTAGAGCTTTTATCTAATATGTTCAAAAGTAAAACTTGATTTAGCAAGTGTAATATATATGGTTTTCTGTCAATATATCTTTTTCATAGAGTACTCAACTACTAGAGTACTGAACTAGGTGTCTGTACTGAAATAAATTATAGATCCTTATCATTTTATTGATTTGTTATTTGTGCTATAATTCTGTAAGATTATAGCAGCAGGGGTTTTTAAAAAATAAATCACATTATTTGGATACTTTGATTTAAAATACGATAAAAATATTTTATGTTGAAACTTGGCCCCAAATTTCCACAAAGCCCAGTACTATTTTCTTTACTAATTTACATCCTATTTATCTTTTCTTAGCCCTCAGTTTCTTCTACCTGGTCTCAGGTGAGGATATTTCCACTCAAGGCAACCTCTAAAGCTCCTTCGTAAGTTCATAGATAACCTTTAATATCATGTCACGCTGAGATTTAGGAAGCTACTCTTCTTCCTTCTTTGTATTGTTTCATTAAAAAGCCTCTTGTTCATGTGTCTAGTTACCACATGTCCAAAACATTATATAAATAGATATGGATAGATGTCTGTTTTCTGAATTTGAAAAGTATTATTATCAATCTAAAATAATAATCCTTACGACAATAATACTAATGCTACTTTTTATTTGTATAGGACAATGCCAAGCAAACTATTTATGAGGCAATTTCAAAAACAAAGAGAGAGGACAGGTAAATCCAAAAGAGATGTCCACAAGAAAAGGAAAATTATATTTTGCAAAATATCACATAAAATACAATTTTAAAGGCCCTAGAATATACTATATGGTTTCCCAGACTGGTATTTCTGGTTTTCTTACCTCATGGACATTTTATGGGAATAATAGCATGAAATTTGACATGTTTAAAATTTATAAGAGATACCAGAGAGTTGTGACATTCATTGCCTTTTTTATTAGAGCAGATAAGAATGGACTATAGGTTATGACATTTCCTTTCAACGAAAATTCTAAAACTCGCTCTTAAATGTACAGATAACCTTCAATATCATATCACACTGATTCTTTGGCAAGAATTATTCTCTCATATAACATGCTTGTCAAGGTGTCTAGGGAATACATGTTACAACATTACACCAATAGATATGGCTAGGTGGCTGTTCCTTGACTTAAAAATAATAAATTCCAAACTAAAACAAGGACAAATGTCATAATAATCAAAACCATTCTACTTTTGATTTGTAATACCTAGTTTCTTTTGAGATGTTCAAGAGAGACATAGAATCAGAATCTTTTTCACTGAAGGCTTTTATTTGGGAACAAACTGATCAATTTACAAAGCTGGATGAAAGAGGTGGAATGAAAAGAATACTTGAAATGCAGGAAAGATATTTTGAATCACAAATAAGATATTGATACATTATCAATGGAGACGGGAATGAGTAAAATCAAGAAAGAAGACCAAAATGTTTCATAAAATGAGTGATGAAAGATAAATATAGAGAAATAAAAGAGTATGAGACTCCTGTGAATGTAAGAATAAAATTTGGGCACACTATTATTAATCACAACAGACTAAGTCTGAGTGATACCTTTGGGCATAGAAATAAGGAAATACACAGCCAAACAAATTTTTCATCTAGTTATCTTCTAGTAATGAGCACAGCACCTAATTTGACTAAAACAATAATAAAAGTATGTAAATGATGCTAGAATTCTCTCTAATAATTATAAGTAAGAATATAAAATAATTGAAATTATAAGGCAAATATTCTACTTCCATTACTTCGAATTAACATAAGTGAAAACAAGTTACAAATGTAAATATTTTATTTGTGCAAAGTAGGAATGTGCTATATCAAGATAGTGGAATAGATATTAAAGAAGAGAAAAATAAAGAATTCGAACAATTACCTGATTGTTCTGACTAGAACCTCTATTACACTCTTGAATAAAAGTGGCTACAGTGGACATCCTTTTTCCTGATCTTGAGAGGAAAGCATCCATTCTTTCTCCATTAAGTATGATGTTAGCTGTGGGCGTTTTGTAGATATTCTTTATCAGGCTGAGAATGTTTCTTTCTCCTTCCTGGTTGTTAAGTGTTTCAGTAATGGAAGAGGTTAGATTTTGTCCTGCCTACATCAGAGTGATCGTGTGATTTTTATGCTTTATTTTATTGATATGGTCTACTACATTGATTGATTTTCATATGGTGAACCATACAAAAAATTCTGCATTTGTGGGATATTCTTACTTGGTCACATTTTATAATCCTTTTCATATATTACTGGATTTGGTTTGTTGGTACTCTGTTGAGGATTTTTGTATCTATATTCATAAGGGATATTGGTCTACAATTTTCCTTTTTTGGGATGTCTTTGTCTGGTTTTGGTATCAGGTATAATTTAGTGGAAGATCAATGATTGTTCAGATTTCCCTTAATGCCTTGCTTGTATTTGATGCCCTGCCTGAAAATAAAGCTCATGGACCCTGCTGTCTTAGTGAGTTCAGTACTTTCTCTTGGAGAAAGGATATTCAATTTGTTCTGAGAATTTGGTTAACCTCTAGAGTTCTGAAATAATTGATTTCAGCGATCTTGCCTATATTATTGTTGTTTTAGAGGGCAAATGAGTTTACTGATGACCTTCATCTGAGATTCTGGAAGTCGATCTCCTATCCAGCCCTCTCTATCATTCTCTAGTTATAATTGGACCTGCCTAGAATTGTTAAAACCCACCCACCTCTGTCCTATTTTCTTTTCTTTTCTTTTTTTTTTAAATTTTATTTTAAGATTTTATTTTTTTCCTTTTTCTCCCCAAAGCCCCCTGGTACATAGTTGTATATTCTTCGTTGTGGGTCCTTCTAGTTGTGTATCCTAATTTCCAATGTACTGTTTCCAGTCTAGCTCAGGCCTAGAGTCTACATCATTTCACATTAAAAGTATACGCAAAATAAAAGTCAAAAACACTACTAGCCAGAATAACAAATAGACGCCAAAGATATTCACTGCTCATTACTTCTTTCTCTTGCATTTCCCTTTGCTAAACTCTATTCTTCTTTTAAGACTAGATTCACTTTTCTTCATCCCTGTGAAACATCTTTCTATCCTTCAATTGGAGTTAATCTCCTCTCTATCAGCATTTTGTTCAAATATCTACTGTAATACTCACACATTGCATTGCATTTATTGACGTCTAGTCCCTCCTTCACACAGCCATATTCCCATTCTACAATTAAAATATGCAATCTTTCAGGAGTCCAGCAAGTTCTATAGGCTTATATTTTTTCCCAAATTTCAGACATTTTCAGCCATTATTTATTCAAATACTTCCTCCCTGCCCACAATACACACACACTTATCCTCTCCTTCTGGAACTCTGATGACACAAATGTTAAATCTTTTATTATAGCCCAACATATCTCTGAGGCTTTGTTCATTATTTTTTCGGTCTACTTTCTCTCTGGTTAGATTGGGAAATTCCTATTGTGCTCTTCAAGTTCACCGATTCTTTCCTCTGTCCTCTCCATCCTGCAGTTGAGCCCATCCACTGAGTTATTTTAATTTCAGTTATTGTAACTTTTAGTTCTAAAATGGTCATTGGGTTCATCTTTATGTTTTATTTCCTTGCTAAGGTTTTCTATTTTCCATTTGTTTCGAGCATGTTCATAATACTCATTGAACCATATTTTTATGATTGCTTTAAAATTTTTCTCATGTAATTCTAACATCTGCATCATCTTGGTGTGGGTGTCTGTTGATTGCCATTTTTGTTTCAGTTTGAGATATTCCTGGTTCATGGTACAATGAGTTGTGGTCAATTGGAATCTGGGCATTTGCAGTATCATAAGACTCTGTATCTCATTTAAGCCTTCTGTTTTAACTGGGTTCCTCTGGTCCTGCTCTGATGGGTAAAAGGGGCAGAGATGCTACCTTGTTACTGCCAGGAGAGGTGTAAGTCTGGGTACTCCACAAGCCTCCTTTGACACCCAGAGATGAGGGCTTTTTTTGACAACTGGGCTGAAGTGGGAATTCAAACTCCCCTGTAGGCATCTGCTGATACTATCCTGGAGGTGGAAGGACACGTTCTCATTGCTCCCCACTGGACTGACACTGGGGGTGGAGGACTTTCTACTCCAAGCTAGGATGACAGTTGTTCTAGCTCCCCACTCACTCTTTTCCAACACCACCTGGCAGGTGAGTTGGGTCACCTTGCTAGAACCTGGCAAAGGAAGAAGTCTAAGCTCACCACTTGGCCTTTGCTGGGGTAGGGCTGCAATTTGGTTAGTGGTGTTTGACTAGAGTAAAGTGTTTACCAACTAAAAAGTTTTGCTAGGTTCCCTCTTTCCTGGTCTTTTAGATACAGAGAACAAGATTTTCTTGGGGATTTTTGTTGGCATTTCTTGGCATTTCCAGGTTACCAGATTCTCCAGGATCCAGTCTGGGATATATGAAGTGAAAAGAAAACCTAGGGAACTCACCACCATCATGCCTTTGAGTACCAGGCTCTTCAGTTGGTCAGACATATGCTCTCCAGCTTTCAGGGTAATATTTTGTTGGTTTTGTATAGAATGTCTAGGACTTTTAGTTTTACTTAGTGGGAACTACATAGAGAAAAGTATGTCTACTTTATCTTTCTGAATGGGAAAATTGTCTCAAGATCTGTCCTTTGATATTTTCCTAACATTTTACATAGTGAGTCCCAGATAATAAATAGTTGTTAAATGAATGACTTCATAGCAGAACATTACGTCTATTGTTTTGGAAACCCTGGACTTAAGTTTGACTCACTTTTGTTTTAAGAACATTTGAGGTTTACAGAAAACAACATTCTAGTTTAAGGGACGTATCACTGAATTTTTAAAAATTTTATAGTTTCTGTCATAATATTTTATTCAAATAAAATATTTGATTTGAAAAAGGAGCACATATTTTTTGGGGGGCTGTTGTTGCCATTATTTGCATTTGAAAAATCCCCTAAAACACTTGACTCTTTAAACTTGTTATTCTTTGTTGTCCTGATTTATAGCTTCCCAATAATTTAGAGAATGTAATTGTAATTAAGAACATTCTCACTCACGTATGCAAATTCTAATGACTACTTGTTATGATCTTGCTATTTTTAATAACATTAGTACCGCTGGGCTGAAATTTCTTAAAGATCAGACTAATTTTAATAGCTCAGTGTTCTTTTTATAATTATCTGAATCATTTATTTTATTTGCCATTGCATGAATGTTGTTTATTTTCTTTAATGTACTGATGCTTACATAATGTGACATAGATACCTTGGCACTGGTGATGCAATGAACAATTGTCATTTAGAGGCTCTGTAGTCCTGGGAACCAAAAGCAGAATTTATTTAAAAGAATTCTTCAGTAGAATGGTTTGACAGGCGGGGCCTTGATAGTGGCATTATGCCATCCCTCATCTCCTGTAACTAGTTTTAGACTAATTTGAACCTTTCAAATGCTATTCTTAGTGTCTCCATTGAATAAATCAATTAAACCAAGTTCAGTTCAGGTAACCTTGCTTTAAAGAAAATATCATTTGCCAGAAAATCATGTGGTCACAGTGGTTATACTGAAATTAAGGCAACAAAAAAAGCAGTTATCTGTATTCAGGTGATTTCAAGATCAAATAAACATTGTTGGAGGAGGACATCTCTGTGAGGGCATCATTAATTATATAGTAAAGAGTAAGATAGCAAATAGAATGACTGCCATTTCTCACCCTACAAATAGAGAAATAGAAGCACAAACACTAGCATTACTTTTCTAAAATCTTAAAACAGTGGTATAATAATCATTTGTTATTTTTTTTTTTAAGATTTTTTTTTCCTTTTTCTCACCAAAGCCCCCTGGTACATGGTTGTATATTCTTAGTTGTGGGTCCTTCTAGTTGTGGCATGTGGGACGCTGCCTCAGCGTGGCTTGATGAGCAGGATTCAAACCAAGGAAACACTGGGCCGCCTGCAGCAGAGCGCACGAACTTAACCACTCGGCCACGGGACCGGCCCCAATCATTTGTTATTTTTTTACATGTTATAGATGTAGGGGGTTTGCTCATATATCTATAGTTTACAGTAGCCCTGTGGATATTACAATCTCAATTTATGGACTAAGAAGTGAAACTCAGAAAAGTTAAAACAACATTTGCCTGTCACACTGATAATAAATGTCTCATCTAGGTCCTATTTGTCTCATCTAGGCCCACAACTAGAAATTGAGTTCCTTTCATTATTCATTCTTATCTGTTATATTTTAAAATTCAGAATCCATGTTGTTGATAATCATGCTGCTTTTCTCCGATTCTGGGTTATGATCTTCTGTAGGTGATCTTAGAGTTCTAAACTCTTTCTTCGCTAGCCAGAGGATATACTAAATATCATCAAATCTAGGATGCCATCCACTGTAATATACAAAGATTTTAATATGCCCTTAAGAAAGAAAACACATTGTCATTTAATCTACGTACAAGATCAATTGTGGGATACAGTCAGATTTAATAAATATTAGCATGTAAAAATATGTGTCTTGGAGTGAATAAAATATGATTGTTTTCCTGTTTGGTGCCTGGCTTTATCACAGCAGTGAAGCAGTGTTGCCTTACGACTATTAGACTTGTACCCGTGAATCATTCCCCTAATGGCAGGTCCCTATTACACCTCTCCCCCTTTTCACTGACTCCCATGCTTTTAGGGCTGTTAACATTTCTATTGACTTAAATTTAAACATATAATGTTACAGTGAAATTTCCCATTTCAGCAGAACAATATGAATTCCTTCTCCACATCTGAATTCTTGTTCAACAATGTATCACTAAAGAATTTTCCTATTTTAAAAATCAAAGTAATATCATGTTACAAGAAGAGAACTTATTTTTTATGGAACTTCCTTCGTCTACCTGCAGTTTACCCAGACAGTCCAGAGGCAGCTAAGCAGAGATGCTACAGGTGACACTGCAGTGGTGTTTGGGTAGCAAAGTCTAGACTGTAGATTGTAAATATTTAATCACAGTCCAAGCCTTGTCACTGATGGAAGTAAGGAAAGTGTTTTCTATTTTTTGTAAGACCAGAGTAACCTTATAGTTACTCTAGTAGTTAGTTATCATACAGTTAGTGTGAAGTAGTGATGCTTTTGATGATGTATAACTAGGAACGAGATTAAGAAGGCAGGATACGAATTAAGATCTGTCTGATTCCAGATCCCTCATTCTTAAATGTGATGCTATATTTTTTTTCTCAGGACTTTTTCCTGTCAAGCTTTCCTACTTCTGTTACGCAGGGATTAATGAGTGTCCTAGGCCATTGGGAAGTCAAGACAGTGGACATAAAGCAGCATAGGTTTGGGCTTAGCATTTTTGAAGCGGGGACAGGCTACTCTCTTATTTAGACCCGAAAAGCCATTTCAGACAGCTGCAGATGGAAAGCTGTCTCCCAAAAGAGATAAGAAGAATAAATAACGATTGCTCAGCATAGACTACGTGATAGGCTTATTAACTTGCCCAACGATGGTATGAAGGAATTGGCAGGGATCCTCGAATCTCCCTGGCTCTGAGTAAACAAGTATTTTGGGGTCTCTCACTGCTGACTCTTCTCCTCTCCTCAAGCTCATTACTGCCCCCAGGACTGAGGTTTCCCCTTTCAGGTCTTGACCTCCTCTGAGAGCAATCCCCTCCCCTCTTCTCATTTCAGCCTAAGGCAAGGTAGTCTCTCTTCCCCTGAATTATCTCCCAAGCTCTTCCTATGACATCATCCTTAATTCCAGCTCCCTTCAGTGACTTACTTTTGATAACCATAAGGCAGTTGTGAGGTCCAGAAGCTTGGCACTGCCTGTTTTTCTCCTGGATTTATAACAATCTTAATTCTCTTAAATCCAATGTGACTACCTCCATTTATTTAAAAAATACTCATAAGCAAGAACATATGACAAATAATGAAAGACATAGGATACTCGTTTTTTTTTTAAAGATTTTATTTTTTTCCTTTTTCTCCCCAAAGCCCCCCGGTACATAGTTGTATATTCTTAGTTGTGGGTCCTTCTAGTTGTGGCATGTGGGACGCTGCCTCAACATGCTTCAATGAGCAGTGCCACGTCCGCACCCAGGACTAGAACCGATGAAACACTGCGCTGCCTGCAGTGCAGCGCGCAAACTTAACCACTTGGCCATGGAGCCAGCCCCCAGGATGCTCTTTTAATAGTGATCTTTCTACCTTCTCACTAGTGAATTTTTGAGTTTCCAAAATTATCTTCAATCCCATCTAGGTTCTCTGTGCCTTATTCCTTCCAAGATGGAAGACATAAATAAGTCCTCTCACCTCAATCTGATTGGGAATATATAATTTTTTTTCTCCCAAATCATAGCAGTGATAGAAGGTCCTGTCTCTTTAGAGGCATTCAGATTCTTGGTTATCTTTGGACATACTCTCTACCTCAGAGGATTCAGATAAAATCTTCCTAAGCTCAAGGTGAACATTCTATCCATCATTCCAAGTTCATAATCTCTTCATTCTGACTATAGCTTGAATTCCATATTTCTCCTCAAGAGTAAGGGTCATTGACTTTATCAATGATAAAGACAGTCCCTACCATATTTCTTGACAGGCTTTAGTTAAACAGAAAGCAGGATACATTTTCCTTTAAATGTTCTCCTAAGATGACAGACATTCCCTTTTTGAAAAAAGCCCTGACCATCGTGGTTAAGCCACCATTATCTGCTTTCACCCATGAGTTTGTATTCACAGGATTGGCTCAGATTAAATCCAAGAGTTAATTATGAAGGATAATTTACAAAAGATAGAAAAAAACAAGAACACTCCAATTCAAGTGCAATCATTTTTTTCCTCCTCTCATGAAAGGGATATTTATTATGTTCACTGTAGAAGTGAATGATCTGAAGTCTTTTCCAGAAAGATCTAGATAGAATTATAGTGTGTGAAATTAAAAATATTTGAGATAGTCCATTATTAATTAATGGAATTATATAAAAATCTCTGAGTTTTTATGCATCCTTCATCATGGTGGGATGGCAGAAAACTCGAAATAGGCAGAATGTGAAAATTATATAGTAGATCGGCCTAATGAAATATACTTTTACACTTTTCCCTTAGTTCTACATTTCTTGTAATATGGAGCCACTGGTTGTCTATGTTAGACTTGAGGATTGAGTATTATCAAATATCAGTGGCTTTTCAAGAAAAATTAAACATGCTTTCATACAACTTAAAATTATGAAGTTTTATCAATTGAAAGAATATCACAAGTATTTTAAGGAATCTGTTTCTTTCAAGGAATGACTTAAAAAAAGAAAATATAATGAAATATTAACTTATGTCACACAATTGTTCTTGGCAGAACGCAAACAATAATACCTTAAGATACTAGACATCTTGAAAGGGCAACCATTGAGGTTGTCCTTGCTGAAAACAGCCTTACCATTTCCCTCAGCTTGACTAGACTTTGGACAGGCTTCTTCCTGACTCTAGGTTCCTGACCTCCCTTTTCTTATAGCATTTACTTTAGAAAACTTGTAATTGCACATTTTTTCCTCTGCCTTTTGGAGATGTAAATCTTGAAAAATACTTCCTGCCAGTTTTACAGGCCAAGAACGTTTTACTTAAGAACCTGAGAAGCATCTCTAGAAATGGAATTTCTAGGACACCTCATCTCAACTTGTAAAACTACCTTCTGTCATGAGAATAGGAGAAAGTTTATTTTCTTTTGGGTACAGCCAATTAGCAAACACAGGTGGCCTACAATGCTCCTTACTTCAACTCTTAAAAACTGTCCTGCCTTTTGGTTCAATGGAGTTGAGCTCAGACTGAGTTCTGCCCTCTCTACTCTATTGCAATAGCATTGAATAAAGTCTTCTTTGCCTTCTTAATTAAATTTATCTGGTGCAATTTTTGTTTTGACGTCCTTAAATAAGCCCTGATTTTGCCAAAGGTACATGAAATGAATTTGACACACCATAGCATGGTCACTGCCCTGAAAAAAAATTAACTCAAGATGGTTTATAGACTTTAATGAGAAATGCAAGCCATAAAACCACTAGAAGAAAATATAGGAGAAACTCTTCATAAACTTGAATTTGCAGATAGGTGTTTTAGATAAAACACCAAAAGCATGATTCATAAAAGAAAACAAATCTATACATAAGTTTTTACACCATAAAATAAGATTTTCAGCTGAAAGAATTTTTAAGATGAAGATATAAGATTTTCAAGTTACATGTTAAAGTTGATCAGCCTTATACACCCAGAGATTAGGCAGACAAGCCAAATTCTAACAGAAAAGTATGAAAAACTACTCCAGGTTTCCATATTTAACTAATCATATTTATTTTGAGGACTTTTGTAATTTAATTTCTATTGTTCCCAAAGTAATGAATTCAAAAATTTACTAACATTTTCTATGTAATACCTTACCTGTTAAAATTCAGAGAATTTACCCAAATGCTTGTATGGTAAAATTAAATGAGTAAGACTGTGTTCTTTATGTTCATATTCTTAATGACATCTCACATTTTAAAATATTGCATCCTATATCAACTCTCGTTTTTCCAGACTGCCTCATTTACATTTAATAGTTCCACATCCTCTCGCACTGAACCAATTTTACTGTCATTTGCCTATCTTGGATATTGTGAATATGTTGGACTTTGTTTTCCAGTATGCTCAGATGTTGGCACATTACTAAGGATTAAGATTCTTCATTTATGACTAACAAAACCCATAAAAAAAAGAAGCAATTTATTATACACATACTGGGCTATCTAATGGAGATGACAGTAGAATTGCATATGGGCTTCAGGAAAAGATAGAGACAAAAACTGAAAAGCCTTCATATGCCAGGCAGTTTCATGTCTTCAATTTCACCTCTCTGCTACCTCTCACTCTTTTTCTATCTTTCTCTCTCTTTCTCTCTAGACCAATTTTCTCTGCTTCACAATCATACTACTACATCTCTGTGACCCCTCCAGACTTGGTTAAATCCCCTTGTTCCTGTAGCACTGATACTTCCCATCTCACCCACAGTTATTAGTTTATTGTTAAACTTCTCCTGCTGTCTCACTGAAGACTTCTGAGTTGTTCAGTATATGATGGCTCATTTTCATACTGGCAACTATATATTTCACATCAAAGCCTGGGACACGTGGTGTGAAATTTGACCTGAAAATGGGCTGCATACTTAAAATTATGACTGTCCTCCAATGTCTGGTTGATTTGGTCCCATATTATTTCACAACCTGTGAAAAGTTATTTATTCTTGCGCTAATTACTGGGCTCAATCTCCCTCACGTTTTTCTCTTATCTCTCATTTATTTGTTAGGTCAGCTTAAATCATCTATTCCATGTTTATTCAGTTTTTCTAAAATGCCACTGAGTATTGGACTTGTCTCCCCTTCTAAATCACTGTTTGTTTTGTGTTCTGCGTCTGTCCTGAGGCTGGAGTAATCATTTCATTTTTGTTATTCACTACAGTGCTGAGTATACCATTAGCATTTAATAAATTAAAATAATAATGATACAGCTCATCATCATAATTATCTTTATTCCCTTAGGCAAATCCAGTAGGGAATAAGTAAATTCAGAGGATGCTCTGTTTTCTATAAATGCCCTCTAGAATGTATAAGAACATTCTATAAATGACCTCTAGAATATCTTTGACTCCACTCTTTTTTCACCAAAACAATAACAGAGTGGTGATCCTTGAGGGAGCACTCTTTAAGCTTGCAGGAAAATAAGATAACGGGGTCTGGTTTCCGTTTCCCGACTCCTGAAACACATACTATCTTTATCATTTATGTGATGTGTCATATTACTCTTTCATTTTACTTGTAAATAAGTTATTATCCTCTTAAGGGAAAGAATAAGGTTTAATCCCACTTCGTATACCAATAACTGCCATTAGCAAATTCTAAGTAAATAATTGCTGCATATTGTGGATAAAAATAATGATAGATTTGATGTTTATTAACTCACATGGAAAAAATTTTCCATTTATGAGATCTGATAAACTGCAAAATCCTGGTAGTTTGTGAGCTACTCAATTACACAGATATTTTCTTAAACATATATACTTCCTCAGTAAATAACCCATGGACTGATACAAAATGCACATTCAATAAATTTTTTAACTAAAAGCAACCTAATGTAAACTGAAGTGTTTTTTTTTGTTTTGTTTTGTTTTCTGCTTTTTCTCCCCAAATCCCCCCAGTAGATAGTTTATATTTTAGTTGTGGGTCCTTCTAGTTGTGGCATGTGGAATGCCGCCTCAACATGGCCTGATGAGTGGTGCCATGTCCACATCCAGGATCAAAACTGGTGAAACCCTGGGCCCCCAAAGCAGAGCACGTGAACTTAACCACTTGCCACGGGGCCGGCCCCTGAAGTTTTCATTGTAATGTTGAAGTTGCATTTAGATGTTGCATAATTTTTTCCGTCTTCAAATTGAAATGACTCCTTCATCCCAAATATCTCTAAACGGGAGTTTTTCTTTCCAGTATCTTTTCTATCCCTTGGGTTCTATTATGTAAAACCACTCTTACTTTGTATATCATGCCTTTGGATTGCACCACCAGCTCTGCTTCCTGAATGATTTTCTCATTGTTAATGACTGATCTAGCCTACCATGAATGTTTTGCATCTAGTTTATTGACTTCTTTTCTGTTTCAAGTTATGTCACCATCTTGAGTGATTCTAATATCTGTATGAAGAACCTCTCATACCTTAGCTTAAAAAGTAGCTTGATCTATCCAATTCCAGTAATTTTCACCTTGTATATTCAACCACTGACTTTCCATAGCCATGTCCTGTGGGTTAATGACATTTTCCACCTCAGACGTACAAAATGCTAAGATCTCACTTCCTGATCAAATCACTTATCCTTTCCACCTCATATTCCCAGTTCAGTAGCAGCTGCTCTTTAGCCTCCCCCAAATCTCCAATTTCTTTTGTTTTGTTTTGTTTTTTATTTATTTATTTTTGAGGAAGATTGGCCCTAACATGTGTTGCCAAACTTTCTTTTTTTTTTTAAACACCAAATCCCCAGTACATAATTGTATATCCTAGTTGTAGTTCATTCTAGTTCTTCTATGTGGGATGCCTCCATAGCATGGCTTAATGAGCAGTGAGTGGGTCTGCACCCAAGATCCAAACAGGCGACCTCCAGGCTGTGGAATTGGAACATGATAATTTAACCCCTCAGCCACAGGGGCAGCCCCCAAGTCTCCAATTTCTTGATCTTTCTCTTCTCACAAAGCCAAAGGTCCTCTGGCTTTATTTCTGTATTTTGAGCATCGTAGAAGATGCTCATCAGAACTGCTCAATTGATTTAAACACTTCTTTTCATTTTTCTTTTACCCAAAATATCTAATCCTAGAATTATTTATCTTTTTCAATCAGTCTTCTCTGGTATATCTAGTCCTTGAAATTGCTTAGCTTTTAAATGGCTCATATTATAGATTGATGTTTCTAACCTCGGATTGAACTTCAGTGCTGCCTATCAATTGTTCTTGCCTGTTATCTATGATCCTCCTCTTTTCTGAAATTTCACAACTTTGCTTATAATCTGCAGCTAACCTTTTGCTTTTCCCCCACAGAAAATTACTTTGCTTTCTTCCATATTAAGAAATGTAAAATCTCTGTTATAATTATGTTATATTTTGGAAACTTCCCACCTATGCATTTATCCATATCACATCCAGCTATAATTCTTTCCCTCGAGGCTTAGGTGATAAGACTGTCCCACTTTTACTCTTGATCCTATATTCTCTCTTCAATTAGACCTGGTTTCATAATTTAGTTCTCTACCAATGTCTTACATATCCCAATCTTCATTTTCTAACACCGAGAACTACTTTTCAATTTCTAAACAGAAATACAAGAAAATAAAATTTCTAAATATCACATTCCCCTGTAGCTGTGGCTCGACTTCTTTTCTTCCCTTTTCAGTTCCATTTCTGGAAAAAATAGTGATGAATCAGTCGCTCTCTATCTGTTAACACACTGTTATTGAAAACCTTCCTTACGGCAGGCTCTGTGCTATGCCTGGGGATACAATAAAAAACAAGATGGAACTTGTCCTGCTTTCATGGTATTTCAAGCTCTATTTGCTCACCTCTCATTCAATCTTCGATCCACTGTAATTATGACTTCACCCAGCAACTCCACTGAATCAACTTCACTCTTGACCTCTTTATGGCCGAATCAAGTAGACTTCTCAATATTTTCTTCTTACCTGTTTATTCCCCATTTTATGATATTAACTTTTCTTTTTAATTTCATACACTTTAAATTTATTAAACCCCAAACTTACCTTCCTCTATTTCTGACTTTTGCTTCTCAGTTTTTCACAGAGTCCTCTTTCTCATTCCATAATTTAGAAAATAGCATTCCTCAGGTTTCTGGTACTATCCTCACTCTACCTCTCTTCTCATAATTTTATGGCTTCAATTATTAACTAATATCAAATTGCTGTATTGAAAATGTGATAAGAAAAGATGCTGTTGGGTATCTCCAGATCACCTCAAATTCTAAATAACCTCAAATAAACTCATTATGATTTCTCATTTTCTTCATCTCAGTTGGTGATAACTTCTTCCTATTTCTCAAACATTATTAATTTTTATTTCTCATTATAATTTGTATGTTGCATCCTCTCTACACTCAGTGTGAACAACCTAGAAGAAGAGTTATTTGAGTTGTCTCCTAACTGGTCCAGCTTTGTCACCAGTATGACCTACCTAACACTCATATTTCATCACATCTGAACAGTAATGAAAAGTTTTCAGTAGTTACACGTCACTTATGTTTTAAGTACCAAAATTTTAGCCTGATACAAAGGCCCTATTTTGCCTAACCCTCCAAACAATTTCTATATTTATAATTTTATCTCTCACAACTCCTGACCTCTTTCTTTATTCTTCTTCAGTCTTTTATTTATTGTAGTTTCCAATATTCTCTATTTTCTCCCTACTGTATGTATCTGTATGTGTTCCTTATTTGTGTGTTGGAAATGACCTTTGGCACTGTTTTTTTTTTTGGGGGGGGGGGGCGTTTTATTAGCCATGGTAACACTTTTCTTATCTTGAATACTTGGAGAAAATATATATTTTTGTGGAGAGGGTTTTCTGACCTCCAAACTAGGGAAGATACTCCAATTCAATATTTTCTTAGCACCAAGTTCATAAACCTATCATAGGACATATCACAATCTATCTAGCTGATCAATATTTGTATTTTTCCTCTGTTAGAGTTTGAGTTACTTAAAGGATAGGATAGTTTTTTATTGATATTCAGATCCCCAGGATCTACAATAGTGCTTCATACACGTGACCAGTGAGTATTTTATTTTTTTATGTGAATTATTGAAATGGACAGTCTTTGAAACCTTGCTTAATATTCTTTAATATGAGTATAGGTATACATAATTAATCAAATGTATCATTTTAGATCATAGTTCTTATCATTTCCTGTACACAAATTTCTAAGAACAATCTAAGAAAAAAGTAAAATATGGAGAATGGCATAGAGCTTGATAGAAAATAGTGACAAATAAATACAATATGCTCTCTTTTTTGGCATTCCTCTGAAGTCAGATGGAAATCAGATTATATATATTATGACATTTGAACTTACTTTAAGGGAAATGAAGTCCATTGTGCATGGACAAAAGACTTAACTTCATCCTGAACAAAATGTAAGGAGATTTCTATGACTATGTTGCAATGTAGGCCCATGTACTTTACTTATTGCTTGGAGTAATTATTAGAACCTGACCAAATTAAGTGAATTTTAAGGTCTTCACCAATCTAAGACTCAGTGATCCTGTGGAGCCCAGGATAACTTCCGTCAGTTTGTTCTAATTGCAAGATTTATGCAGCCTGTCTAATACATTTAAATCATTCTTTTTTACTTTCTGATACTATGGATGTTATAAACATGAAATTACTGATTCAGAAGAGAGAATTATGCCATTTAATTTTTAATTTTATTTCAGGAAAATGATTCTTAAATAGGGAAGCATTAATAATTCTTTATAACTAGAACATTTAAACAAGTTATATAGTCCTATTAACTCACAAATGGACACGTGAAGAATGTTAATAGCCTAGAAAATCTACCACAAGAATAGTATCTTGAATTTAAAATTTCTATCTGCAGTGAATTTTTGTGGTCAAGTTGCAAAACGCTCAATCTAGGGGCTTATAATAGAAAGTGCAAAAAGACCTTTAAATATAAGAGCAAGAAGAGATACTGCTATACTATAAAAGGAATCCTTTTCCAACAAAAGGATGAATATATAAATCATTGTTATGAAAAATACCTTTCTTCTTAGTTATATTCAATCTGCAAATCATAAACTCATTCTTGCTAGCAAAAAAATGGCTTGGATTTTATTTTAATGTTGATTTTTTTTCGTGCTTCTCATCCTACATCTGTTCTGACTCTTCCTTTCAATCATTTCCTTTGTGATTGCTTAGCTTCATGCTTCCTATATTTTGTTAGAGTAAAATGTAATGTACTCAAGGTTTGTATTGGCAGGTCCACGCAGCTAGTCAGCTCTGAAGCTAGCTTTCATCTCAAATGGGCAAGGCAGAGGAGGGTTGTCTATAGGAAAGGCAGGCAGCAGAAAATGGAGGCAGAGGGGAAGAAAAGTCCCATTTATACTTCTGAAGTGGCTAATATTCCTTGTTGCACAAGCTATTCTAGAAGAGAATACCTCTCTTCGCATAAGTACTAGCAGCTGTGCCATCTGCAGAGCAAGATATCTGCTTGAAAACACGCAGTTTGGATTACTTTTAATGGTGTGATGTCTGTCTCCTGTTTACTTACATTCACTAAAGCGTTCTCAGGTCTGCTGGCTTCATTAGCTCCCATTTCCTCTGTTTTTGGCTCACCTTGTGTTCTCCTGTCCGCGAGTAAGTAATGGGCCTCGGGGAAGCATCTGGTCAGAAAATCTTTTCTATGTGAAGCTCTTTGGGTTGTGCCAAGTTGTTTAGTCATCTTATTAGCCAATGAAAAAAAGGATTCAGTTTTACTTTACAGTTTTATTTTTTAATATAATAGGTTCGTAATAAAAGTATAATAAATGGCTCTGTATGCATAGACAGAAAAGACTTTATTTTTATTCCTCTCATTAAGAACCTTCTTGAATATCCAGGGATTGCCTGAGCAATAGAATAGCAAATTCTACCTATTTATGTGAGCAGTAATTATATATTCTGGGTGGCAGAAAGCATTCGGCAGAACTCTGAAGAAGTCTGTTAGTCATTTCATCATTTTATGCAGCATTGATCTTGCGGACTACACAGAGCACTAATAGAACAAGTTAATGGAGTTTATTCTGTCACAAATGCTGCCAGTTAAAGAAGATGATTGCCATGTATGAAAAACCAGGCTCTCTAACTTCTTCCTAAAGACGTACAGAAATATTAAGTCTGTTATCTGCCGTGGAGGAAACACGTAAACTTTGCCTTCTTAATATCAGTACAGGTGGACTTTAGTATTTCAAGTAGAAATTGCAAAAGATTTTGGCAATCTATGGTTTCAAAAGCTATAGTGAAATGTAGCTGTTTGCTTTTTATTGATGAATCGTACAACATCAACACTATAGGTTTTTTTCCCCAGGAAGTCAAATTATCTTAAACAGAGAGATGAGAAACTCATATTTGATGAGCTGAGTTTAAACCAAATTGTGCTGCTTAATAAGTAACTTGAAGCCTTGGATTGATGTTGATAAAGATGTAAAAACCAAATGTTGTTTCCCAAGCTGCAAAATTGCATGTTATTCATGCAAAAATATGAAGCTGATTATAGGACTCAATGGTAATCAGACTGAATTAATAGTAGCCCTTTAACAAACCTTCATTTTCTCAATAGTCCTGACAATTCAAGTAAATAAAAATTGAGAGGATGTACCAGTACAGAAAATGAATGTAGCATCGTACTTAGCGCCTAAAATATTTCTTCAACTGATCAATAAAACTACCTAATTAAAATATTATTTTATGGACTTTAAAGTTTCTGAATAAGAATATAGATTCCTATTTACACAGGTCTAATTGTTAGTTGAAGCTAATCAAAAGTGAAAGATATGTGTGGTTGTTTATTGTCAGTATAGAATAAAGAGACTGTGATTTGCACATTATATCACTTGTTCAGTTTAACATTTCCCTCAGCAAGACTAGAGTCATTTGGCTTTCTTCCAGGAAGACAAAAAGTAGTAGAAATTAGTTGATGAAGACAAAGTCCCGAGTTCACCAAAAATTTGTGTGTATTTTCTATTACAGCATTTTATAAATGCTTTTCTACTCAAAGCTCTTCTAGTCAAAAAAATGAAAACACTCTAAATATGTTGTTTCTTTTTCATTCATAAATTATATTAATATAATTTGTGTTTATATTGTACTCTCTTACATATAACATATATACATTATATTTCATGTACAATTTTAAAGTTGAAATGGATCCATTATAAAATTTGTTGCTGAAAATGCAGCTTTCAAACTGGACCTATTAAGATTTAGAAGCAGTAATCATCTAAAGGAAGAAAGTAATTTCATGACCACAATTTCAGTGTTTTCTCATAACATCCTTCAACATCCTAATTTGTAGGTCATTTTCTCCTGTCTCCAAGTCAGTATAGATTAAATTTTAGATTCATCAATTTAGAGACCAACATTTTAATAATTCATTCTTTAAATGAGTCATACATTAAGGGCAATCATAATGGATTTGCATTTGAAGAATAAGTAACCTATTAATACAGTTAAAAGGTAAACACAACTCACTTCCGCTTCTGGATATGAGAGAGCATTCCATCAGAATAATCATTCCAGCAAAAACAACTGTAAATGCCAGGTCTTTCATAAAGTTTTTCAAACAGCATTGGAAAGCAGCCAAAATTGCCAGGAATTAATGAGACAAAAATTCAAGATGCCAGAAAGAAAGTGAACATATTGAGACGAGTTTTACATTATTCATTACATTTCTCTTGAAGGTATTTATTGATTCCTATGTTAAATAGCATGAGAGGATGAGAAATAAAGCAGAAAACAATAGGTAAGAGACTAAAGAGGTGAGCAGAGCTCTCAATGGTATCACAGAGGGGCATGTTAAACTTTGGAATTCACGGCTTACTAGAGAAATGGTTACTAGTAAATACCTCAGGTTTTCAGTTGAGAGCCCTGAAATGTTATGCCCTAGAAGCAGACCTAGAAGTAGAATAAGGAAATGGAATAGTATTCACAAAAACTCAAAGATAGCCTTAAATAATCTCATCACCTGATTTTATTAAGATGATAAGACGCTTCTCTAACTGCCTCTCAGAAATCAAATCCTCTATGAAGCAAAGTGACATCATTGAGGGCCTCAAAAAAAGATTTTAATAAGTGATATCTGAATTTGAATCAAATATGAACAAGCATGCTGGGAGACAAGAAGGAAAGAAATTCAGAGAAAATTCAGAGAACAAGAGACAATGAAAATTGAAGCAGAGATGATCATGATATTGAAATTATCAGGTAAATATCTGGAAATAACTATGTATAGTAAGTCCAGAAAATAAGTTAAAAGGAGGACAATTTTACCAAAGAATCTTACTAAACACTTGAAATCTGTGGAAAATAATTAAATGGAAATTCTAACATTGAAAACGTATTATAACTAAAATTGATATTAAATTACATTAGATTAAAACATGCTAGAAGGAAGCATTATTGAATGGGAAGATAGAGTAGTGGATAAGATGTAGCATATACGTTGAGGTAAAAAGAGGGCATGACGAGAGAGTCATAATTTGTGCCATGGGAGTGGCTAATAAAGACAGTAAAAGGGGGGCAGATTTTCAGGAGATATCAGACTGTAACTTTCCAAAATTATGGAAAGACGTCAGCCCACAGATGAAAATGCTTGACAAACCTCAAAAACCTTTGCATACAAAGAAAACCAAAGACAAGGGAGAATCTTGAAAGCAGCCAGGAGAAAAAGGAAAACAGAAACAGTACCTTCCAAGGAGCAATAATAAAGCTGGCAGCTGACTTTTGCACAGAGGCAATGCTAAACAAAAGAAAACTAAATGACATGTTTAGAGTGCTGATGTAGAAAAGAAAAAGCCAATCTCTAGAATTCAATACCCAGCTAAAGTGTATCTCCAAAATGTATAGGGAATAAACATGATTTATGAAAACTGAGAAAATTCCTCATTATCTGATTTTCACAGACAAGACTCTTGAAGATTGCTTTATGCATAAGGAAATTGATATAAGATACGGGCACACTAGAGCAGAAAAAACAAAGAAGAGTACATGAAAGAATTAATACTTGCTTAAATATAAAAATTATCAGCTATATAAAAGAATAGTAATATATAGCGGAGTTTATATTATGTGAAAAATCAAAACACATGATAATCACACAAAGTGTGGATAAACATAAAACAGAGAAAGAATATTCTAAGTTCTTTGCATTACATGGGAAGTGGTGTAACGTACTAGTAATAAACTCCAAAAGTCATTGATGCTTGCTTTCATCTCTAAGATAGCTAACAGAATGATCAACAAGGTAAAGAAAAACTAAGAATGGAGGACTAGAGTAATACAATATACTTGATGTGTTTCCTTTCTTTTATATAGTACAACTGTATCAGATTAGCCCTCTAGGCATAAACAACTAGAAAACTGGACAAAATGTATGAAAAGCAAAATGTATGAAAATGTATGAAAGCACTATTTCTGTCATTGGAAAAAGATGATATTAAAATATACATCCCTGAGAAGGGGAGATGAATGACATGAACTTTACAGTTTCTTTTGCTTTCATTCTGGGTCAACTTTCCAAAGCACAGCTCAGAGAACAGGAATCCAAGCAGAGTCAAGGGATTTTCTGAGATGCAAAATTAGATTTGGAAAAGTTGAAGTGTCTAGAATTTTGAGGGCTGGATACTTAGATAATGGAGCTAGGCAAAAAAATGGCTCCAGAAACATGCATAAGGGCCCCCTTGAGGCTTTGACTACCTAATAAATTTGATTTATATAGACTGAGACTGAGACGTGGGTCAGTCAAAGAATAACTGCCAGGTGATGGAACAACAGAGAATCTAGAAACTGCATAATTTCTGGAGGTCTCACCAGACAGGGAGACATATGAGTTCTGACTAGCCTGAGGGGAAAAGCAACATTCAGTAGAGACCCCAGAAAGACCACACCTTATAAGCAGGGACAAGCTGCATCTAGATAAGAGTCTACCCTAGAACCACCCGGACAAAGGTTTAAAACACAACCTCAAAAGAACCAAGCTAATCCACAAGAAAATTAACTGCTGTCCAGAGAAAAGCTCAATATCTTTAGAGGAAAACAACACAAAGCAGAGAATTAAAACAGTGAACACTACGTCCACCACCTAAACAACAATTAATAGATGTGTCAAGAAGCAAAACATGAAACCTGAAACTAAGAGAAAAATATGTTTATAAAATCATATCTAAAAATTCTAGAAATGATGGGCTTAGGAGACAAGCTAATGATCTCCTAATGTTGGAAGAGTTATTGTATTTAAGAACCTAAAGAAAAGCATAGATATACGAAGAAAAAGATGGAAATATAAAAAAGGACCAACTTGGGGCCAGCCTGGTGGCATAGAGGTTAAGTTTATGAGCTCCACTTTGGTGGCTGGGGGTTTGCCGGTTCATATCCCAGGTGTGGACATGGCATCTCTTGGCATGCCATGCTGTGGCAGGTGTCCCACATATAAAGTCAAAGAAAATGGGCACAGATGTTAGCTCAGGGCCAATCTTCCTCAGCAAAACAGAGGAAGGTTGGTGGCAGATGTTAGCTCAGGGCTAACCTTCCTCAAAAAAGAAATGAAAAAAGAACCAACTTGAATATCTAGAGATAAAAGAATAAATAATTTTATATTAATGGGCTTGTACACAAAATAAGCACTGCAGAGAAAAGGTCAGTGAAGTTGAAACCACAGCGATAGAAACTCTCCAAACTGAAGCACAGGGAGAGAGAAGGCTGAAAATAAAAGAACAGAAACTTAGGGGGCTGTCAAACTTTATCAAGTAATTGGAGCCCAGAAGAGAATAGGGATGTGTGTGAAAAATATGTTACGATGTAATAAGTAAAATATTCCAGATTTGATGAAAAGTAGTACTGTGTAGATTAGAGAGTCTACACAATATCCAAGGAGAATAAATACAAAGGAAACCACGTCAAAGCGTATCACGGAGCAATCTCTGCAAACCAAAGCAATGAGAAAATGTTACAAGCATCCAGAAAAAGAAAAACTACGTTGTATACAGGGGAAAAAGATAAAAATTATCACTGACTCCTCATCAGAAATAATAAGCGTCACAAGACAATGAAATGACACCTTAAAACGCAGAAAGAAAAATAACCTAGAATTTTATATCAAGAGAATGTCTTTACATGAAGAAAAACATCATATATAGAAAAAATCATGAAAAATGAAGGCTAATCAAAGATATCTTCACACAGACAGAAGTTGAAAATATTTACCAGAACAAAATTTAAAAGAAAATTCTTCAAGCATAAAAAAAGAAACTATACCAAAAGGAAACTCAGATCTGTACAAGGAATAAAAAGTGTGAAGATGGCAAATATGTGGGTATTTTTTAAAAAGAATAACTGAGTTTTGAAAGTAAAAACAGTAGCAATGTATTTTGGAATCTACCGCATAAGTAAATGTAAAAGTCTAAAGTAATAGCACAAAGGATGGATAGGGAAATTAGGAGTACATTGTTTTGATCATCTTAACACAGAAATATATAATACCTTTTCAAGGTAGGCTATCATTAAAGTGTGTAAATTAGAAATCTTAAAGAAACCAACTAAATATAAAGCAAAATAAATAGTGATTAAACTAATAGATGAGGTAAAATAGAATACTAAAATACTTAAATAATCCAGTAAAAGATTGGAAAGGAGGAAAAAAACAAAAACGAGTTGAGACAAATGGAAAATTAAAAAAAATAGATGGTAGATGGAAAAATAATCTTTTTTGTTAAGGTTTGCACTTAAAATGGGTGAATGAAATACTTTAGCTAAGGGTCAAAGTTTTCAGACTAGATTTAAGGAAAAAAGGGACAACTGAATTTTCTCTTTAAGAAATTAACCTTTGTAACTATGTAAGGTGATGGATATTAACTGAAATTGTTGTGGTGATCATTTTGCAATACATATAAATATTGCATGTTATGTTGTACACCTGAAACTAATATAATGCCATATCAATTATACCTCAGTAGAAAAAAGAAATTAACATTAAATACAAAGACAGAGAGAGGTACAAAGTAACTAGACAGGGAAAATTATAAAATGTCAATAAGAGTTATAAGAAAACTGGTATAGCTATATTAATATCAGGCAAAATTTATTTAACAGAAAAAAATCATTGAGAGAAATTTTGTATTTATAAAAGAGTCATTTTCTTATAAAGACAACAGTTATTTACATGTATATATCTAATAACATGGCTTCAAAATACATGAAACAAAAATTGAGAACAAAGATAAGACAAGGACACATCCACAATTATAATTAGAGATTTTACACCTCTCTCTGAGCAATTAATTGAAAAAATAGTCAGAAAATCAGTATGACATAAGACACTAAAAAAATACTGTCAATCAGTTTGACCAAATCGATATCTGTGGAATGCTTCTCTTCCAAAATGTAGAATGTGCAATTGTCTCAAGTGCACACAAAATATTTAGCAAGAGAGCCCCAATTTTGGGCCATAAAACATAGGAATTTGATGATATGCTTTTAAGTAACCTGTGGATCCAAGAAGAAATGACAAGGGAAACTATAAAATATTTGAACAAAATGAAAATGAAAACACTATATATTGAAATTTATTGGATGCAGCCAACCTGACTTGGGAATTAAATATAAAGCTTAAAGTGCTTTTAATAGAAAAAACAGAAAGTTCTAAAATCAGTATTATGAAAACTCTCAAGTTCAAAAGACATAAAAGAGGAAAAATAAAAGCCATAGTAAGTAAAAAGAAGGGAATAGAAAAAACAAGGGCAGAAACCAACTATGTTTAAAATGGACAAATAATATAGAAAAAAATGAAAGCAATATATTCAACAATTTACAGAAAATGTATGATATATTTTGTAGTCCATACTACCAAATCTGCCACATAAAGAAGTGGAAAACTGAATATCTATCAAAGTAATTGAATTCATAATTAACAACTATATCTCAAGCAAAACTCTGGAAGCAGATGAGTTTATTATTGAGTTCTATCAAATTTTAAGGGAGAAATAATCTCAATATAATACAAACTCATTTTGAAAATAGAGAATGAGGTAACACATACCAACTCATTTTGTGAAACCAAGGCTTACCCCATAGTTAAACCTATCAAAGAAATAACAATTAAAAAAAGAAAAGAAAACTGAAAAAATAATTGGAAATTAAAGAACAATATCCATCATGAATATAGATGTAAAAGTTGCTAATAAAATATTTGCAAATCAAATACATCTCAGCATCCTATAAAAATGAGAGTCTATCAACATCTAGTGGAGTTTATCCCAGACATTCAAGGATTTGAAGATCAATCAATGCAATTCACCACATAAACAAGATAAAGAAAAAATAAAAGATCATCTCAGTGGATGCAGAATAAAACATTTGACAAAATTCAAAAGCCATTCACAAAAAAAGTCTCAGCAAACTAGGAAGCAATAGGATTTTCTTAACCCTGATGAAAAGCAACTACAAAAATATCTTCAGTAACATAGTACTTGATGAAATGCTGAATGTTTCCTCCTTCAAATCAAAACCATGGCAAAGATGTCTATTCTCACTCCTTTTCAATGCTTTTCCTGGTCAGCTCAATGAGATAAAGAAAAAGAATAATAACTACTACTTTCATTACTTGAAAATAAAAACTAACATTTTGTTTATTTTAGGATGTCAGTATTGTGTAATTAGAAAATCCTGAAAAGTTAGAAGACAAAAATCGAATTAATAAGAGACTTTCAAAATATCCCAGCATTCAAGCTTTATATAATAATCCATTGTATTCATTATATGTTAGCAACAAAATTTGGAAAATAAAATATTAAAATGTGTCAAAAAGATAAAATATTTAAGGATAGATTTAATAAATATGTACAAAATCTGTAGACTGAAAAACTATATGATACTGTTGAGGGAACTTTAAAAAAATAAATGGGAAAACCATATTCATGGATTAAAAGGCAATATTGTTAGCATGTCAAATCTCCTGAATTGATCTCCATAGCATCAAAGCAATTCCAATCAAATTCCAGTAGAATTCTTCATACAATTTGACAAACTGCTAGTCAAAATAACTGGAAAAATCAAATTCCCTAAGGTAGACAAATTATTATTATTATTATTATTATTATTATTATTATTATTATTATTATTTGAGGAAGATCAGCCCTGAGCTAACATATGCCGCCAATCCTCCTCCTTTTTTTTTTTTTTTTGCTGAGGAAAACTGGCCCTGAGCTAACATCCGTGCCCATCTTCCTCTGCTTTGTATGTGGGATGCCTGCTACAGTGTGGCTTGACATGCGGTGTGTAGGTCTGCACCTGGGATCCGAAACAGCGAACCCCAGGCTGCTGAAGTGGAGTATGCAAACTTAACCACTTCACCATTGGACTGGGCTCCTAGACAAATTATTTTTTAAAAATATCAGACAACTTACACTATTTAGTTTTAAGATTTACTGTATAGCTACAGTAATCAAGATAATGAACAATTAGCATAAAGACAAAATTATACGTTAATGGAACCAAAAAAAATTGTGCAGAAACAGACTCTCCCATATACAGAAAAAATATATATGATTCTTATATATTTATGCTTATATATATTAACTATATATATATCAAAGTGTTTATATTCAAAATATATATCTCCTAGATGTCAATATTAAAATGACAAACTACACAATAAAAAATGGACAAAATATTTACATGGGAGTTCACTAAAGAAGATATAGGAATAGCTAAGTCATTAGCCAGCATTAGCTAGCATTCTCAATGTCATTAGTCAGCAGGGAAATTCACCATAATTCATTGCCCTTTTAGATTTCACTAAAGTTTTCTCTCTCCCTGGATAAGTACTTTTGCAATGGCTGGAGTATTTCTGAAATATATTCATAGGTTTCTTTTGCCACATAGATTATGGTATTAAATAACATGATAGAGATGAAAACTTTATCTTTTATACATTTTTGAATAGAATTTCCTCACTATGATTTTAAAAAAGCCAGGAATTACCAGGTACATTCTAGAATATTAATGGAGTTATTTGATCACTGTTGTATATAATAGTATGTTAAGTACTACACAAGAAGGAAGAGGAGACAGAGAAAATTTTGCTTGGAACCTTAAAGGAAACGGATGTTAGCTCAGGGCCAGTCTTCCTCAGCAAAAAAAAAAAGGAGGAGGATTGGTGGCATATGTTAGCTCAGGGCTGATCTTCCTCAAATAATAATAATAACAATAATAATAATTTGTCTACTTTAGGTAATTTGATTTTTCAAGTAATTTTGACTAGCAGTTTGTCAAATTGTGCGAAGAATTCTACTGGAATTTGATTGGGATTGCTTTGATGCTATGGAGATCAATTCAGGAGACTTGACATGCTAACAATATCTCCAATCTTTTGCCTAGTAGCATTGAAAAATTATTAATTTAATGTCTATTGTTTTGAAGACTTGATAATAGGAAACAAAATTTTATAACATGAAAAATTTACATTCTTTGCTTCCCCTATACCCATGATGCGAAAAGGTCAGTGAATATTCTTAAGATTCTGTGTGCTAGATGACCTCGTGTACTTTTTAGAGTACCCAAGGACCACAGCGAGACCCAGATCACCAATAACTGGAATCCCCATCGTTATGATACAACAAGAAGAGATATAGGGATTCCATGTGGAGACGTCGATGCTGAACCTTCAGTGACTCTGACACACTTGCTAAATGACTCTCCTTTGGTACCTGCTTGACAGCAGGCAATTCAAATGTGTGTCATCAAAATTATCAACTGAAACGTGCCATGAACGTTCACTGTTGCCTGAATACTGTCTAATCCCAAGGGTTAAAACTGCAAATCCCCAAAATGCGTTTCTTGTGAATATCATTTAAACTAGAATTTCATTTCTTGTTCTATTTCTTAAAAATAGCTTTTCTTACAAGAGATCAGCTAAAACAAGAATACAAAGCAAGAATATCAGAAATATCATTCTGGAATGGAAGTTAGTAACTCCAACATTTTAAGTCTTAGGACTGATGAGCATATTTGGAAGGGTTGAATATCAATAATAGTTTATTATAGCAATTTCATTATGAAGGAAAAGATATTTGAATACTAATATTGATTACAAAACTAGAAGTGAGAAAGGGCAAAATTTGACCCAGTTTCCTTCTTAGGACTTAGATTTTTACATAGTACTGTGTGTATACTCTTTGCAATATATGTACTATACTTTCCAAAGCATGGGATTAGATTGCAGAAGAAAAATTTATAAAAATGCTGAATGTGAGGAAGCTATACTTATTTGCCAGGAAGTTTTAAAATAGGATATTACTGAATGTCTTTATGCTCTATTCTCTAAAAAAAAACCATTGGTGATAAGAAAGAACATCAGATTTGAAGATAAGTAGGGGTATCTCAATCTGTTATGTATACTTACTATCTTTATTTATTGTGAAGTGTTTAAATAAAATTTTATCCCAAAGAGTAAAAGGGAGGAAGAGAGAAAAAAGTAGAAAATTTAATGCTGCGCTTCACAGAAAGGTATTTCACTATGTTTGTGTATTTATTTGTTTTTTGCAACTGGTATTTTTATGGTCAAATGAATTTTCTTACACAAAACCTAATCATCATGTATGGTGATGGCTATCAGGAAGCATAAATAATATTCTGTGTGATGGCCATTGCCAAGGAGACCTGTTGTCTGCCTTTAAAAAGTGAGTATCACCAAGCAGCAGGGCCAGGTTTCACCCACAAAGGAAACTGATTGGCCTTTTATATTTCCATAGTCTCATATTTGAAAGTGTAAATTGATCTACATATGAAAAGCCATATATAAGTTCAAGCTGAATAATTCAACATGAATACTACATTTTTTAACAAACATTTTAAAAGTTCTTAATGATATTATAGCTATATGGACATTTCAAAAGTAATTTAATGCTTGGAAACAAGTAAGTGGCCATCTACTTCTAAACATTCTACAATCCTCCAGTCATTTATTTTTTTCCGTTGGTTAAACCAACTTAGGTATTTTAACTTGAAAAGCATGCAAGTGGCCACCTAATCCCCCCAAAATAATAAAAAACTGTGTTTTATAAAAATTCTTTTGAGATATATTGTTTTGAACCAGGAGACAAATTCATGCTTTAGTAATTACGATGTATCAGACTTCGTGTTGCTGTAGTTAATACAACTGCAGTGGGCGTGTGAGGGTATGACTTTGGCTCTCTGGAGAACTGCAGTAAAAGTGGGTTCTGCCATATACACATATATGATTTATTGGTTTATCTCATCTCTCAACGCTCCTGCCAGGAATTACATCTCAACTTGTGCCTTTGATGTAATGTCATTGCAAGTTTGCTAAAGCTAGTCACTCTCCAATTATTCTCCACTTTACTGCTAATTTAATACAGAGAAAAAGGAAAACAAAGCCACAGTAAACCAGAGGCAGAGAGGAAGAGGGCTGACTCCCATACCAACAATTCAACCTGAGTTTGTCTATATGTCATCTTATGCGTGGGATTCTAGAGCACTATTAACACTTCCTGGTTTAAAAGTACCCAAAAGACCTTCAACCACTGGAGCAATTCAGGCACATGGGCCAGAAAAGGTCTAACTCTTGCTTGATTGGGTGGAGTGTATCAAGCCCACATTGACTTTGGTTATATGCTAGCATGGAGCAACCTTGGTCATCTGAAGAACACAGAATCTTAAAAGATGAGGGGAAAGAATGTGTATAGCTTTTATTTGGCAGTGGTGGGTGGGTGGTATGGATAGAGGTGGTGACGGGCGGGGGAATGTGCCTAGGAAAAGATTTTAGGCACTCACACTCATAACGTAGTGACCTAGTTTTGATTTAGTTTTGGCTCCAATATCCTTAGAAAACTTTGCATTAAAACAGAAAAAAAGTAGCTCGTTGTTTGTATTTTTTTCATAACAGATCTCTAGGAGGTACAGCTCCAAAAGCTTTATAAATGTGCAGATATGAGTAATTTGTAATCTGAACATGAATCAGTTTGTGCACTTGACAATTAGAACATTTTAGAAAGTGGTGGAACACAATTTTAAGATCATACACTACAATGGAATTTAGATATGGGGGAAATATACTGATATTTTTAAAAGCTAAAATAAAAATATTTTTCTTTATATATGATCATTAGAGGAACACAGAAAAATGTAGGACAGGAAAATACAAAGAACAGTAAAAATATCATAGAATATCTGACATCTCAGAAATTCACCCTATCTGTCAAATGAAATTCGTGATATTTCTGTAAACACATGTATATAGGAGGAGAGATAGATAAGATTTTATGAAAAATGAACTATACATATGATTTTATAAAAAGCCCCAATAAAATTTAACAATTATCACCACTGAAATATAAGGGAAGCATTTGCTGAATTTAAATGTTTATTCACACATACATACACTTAAAAATATGGTACTTAAAGAAAAGATCTCTCTAAAGTTAAGAAAAGCAATGAAAATGGTGCCAATATTCTCATGTGTCTTTTAACTGTATATTAGACTGTAATTATTGACTCCTTGCTTTAAAAACGTGAGGAAATAACCCCAGCCACAAATTATCCCTTTTCCTCTGTTAATTTACATTCTATTTTATTAAACATAATTCTTATCATTTTTTAGCCATATTTTATAATTAAATTGCTTCAGTGGGCTATTTTATGAGTCATTTACACAATTTTTCCATCCCTGAGCAATTTTATTTAGATAATCTCTCTTTTGGCAGTAACTGTTTGGTTGTTCCCCATTGACTTCACCTGAAATCTTCCATCCTTCAACACCCTCTTTCCCAGCCCCCTTTTTATTACTCTTCATATTTATGAATATTGAAAAACTTTCCTTTTCTTTTCCTTTGTTTCTGAGCACAAATGACCAATATCTTTTCACCTGCAAACTGTGGAAATATTGATATCAAACCTCAAGTGAGTTGACTCACCCGTTGGGCAGCAGGTCCATCTCTGACACCGGATATAGCGGAAGAAAGTAGGAATTTTATTGCAAAGCACTGAGCAAGGAGAATGGACAGCTAATGCTATAATCCCAAATTCCCCGAAAAGCTACAAGCAAGGGTTTTTATTTGGTTTTAGGTAGGGGATGGGGAGCATGTGGCTTGCTGGTTGGCATTTTCCTATCAGCCTGCGTTTGGCCTTGTGAGGCTGCTTGTAGGGAGGAGGAGGAGATAAGGGAATCCACAGATGGATGTTCTTGGTTGTCTGCCTCCAGGGTGGATGATGGATTCCATTCAGTTCCAGGAATTCAAGGAAGCCTCAGCTTCTTGATATTCTCTGGATATCAGTTTTATTGTGATAAACTTCAAGGACCCATGATCAGCCAACTTTAGTGTGAGCCCAGCATGAGGCCACCTGGGCATTAACAATTTGTAATTTCTATTTGGTTTTAAAGCTCTGGGAGTCAAAGTTTAAAGAAACAGATATTTACATATCAGTCTAACTAAAGAAGGAAAGGGGATGAGTGCTTTGGTTTTAACCCCATGCATGCTGGGTTCAAGGTAGGGGAGCCAGTATTAGGGCTGGTATTACTTAAAAGCCTGTGACAATATATCTCCAGTACCTTCCGTTACTGATTACTTATATGAAGGAATCTAATGTCATTCTGAATTTCTACCCTACATACCTGATTTTTTTTAAACCCCTGAAATTTTGTAGCTTGACAGAATAGTCTTAATTATTTTATTATAATTTCCTTCTCAGAGAATAATTTTTCCTTTTAATTAGAGAGCAAACTTTTTAAACAAAATTTCAGATAAGACATATGCTTTATATACAGAATTGACTTTGGTAAGTTTGTTCAGTCAGGATCATTGATGATGCATTTCCTGATATCTGCTTTTCTTCCTCCCTTATACCTGGCATATGCCCCTTCCTACCTGTGGTCCCCTCATGTTGATCCACTCTCTCCCTGATGCCTTTGTCAGCCACATTTGCTCTAATTTGTGGCCTTGAATGTGACTTTCATCCCTGTAATATCTTCAGTTCTAGCTTCTAGTTTCCCTCTTAGCACTTCCAGATTGATTTTATCTCCTTCCTCTGTCTTATAAACACTTCCTTCAACCTTCATTCCTCTTATCTGTGCTGAGCTTATTTTGAAGGGTCATATTTTCTGTAATTTTTGGAGAATAAGGCATAGTATTTGTTTGAACACTCCCATTATAACTTCTCTTGTACTTTCCAATAATTTATCACTTGTTCTTCAAGGGCCTTTTGCTTAAGATCTTTTTCTCATTTTTCAGTCCTTTATATGTCTCATTCCTGATTTATTTTTAAAGGAGACAGTGAATTGATGAAGAATAGATGGGAAATGAGAGACAATGAATGACCCAGCCTATGCCAGGCAGTAGCGTAGCTATCCATTTGTTGTCTTGGAGACTTTTTCACCAGTGCTGTTTCCTTTGCCCTTTGCCCCAGGGACATGGGTCCAATTAGTTTTTGTGATGAAGGTGTAAGTGTGGCTCCCAGTAATGCTCCTTTGAGCCCGTGCCCCAGGTGCTGGACTCACTGAGTTCTTTCAGCTGCAAGGCAAGACCACAGAAAAATTAAAAGTTTGAGCACACATTTTCTTTTAGATTCTCTTTTCCTGCTCTACTGTGGCAATCTGCTGGATGATCACAGAGATGGAATTCAAACCTGTCTGTTTGACTCATGCCAAAATACTTTTTTTATTTTTCTACGCTATCTTTTTATCATAGACTCCAAAATTCTTTGAAAGTAAATCACATAGAAAACCTCAATTAACTAAAATATTTGGGGAATGGAACATGGTGGTAAATTATATTTCAGTTTGACTGAGACAAACAGGAAATCCTTTAATTTCAAAACGTACTATTGAAAACTCTTAAAATGTATTAGTCAACTTCCTTGACCTTCATAGTACATTATGCAGAAGGTAATTGATTCTTCTTTGGATGATTGAATGTTGGTTAGGATCTCAATATTAGTATTATAATGTGGACTCTCAACATGGTGTGCAGTGGATGTGGGTGGCTGAGCCCAAATATTAGAACATATTCTATATTCTAAAAGTTTGCAATAAAATATGATTAATTTTTAATATTGTAATTTTTTGTTAATGAGCTGTTTTATATGGAAATAGAGGGGAATATTCATATATATCCATAAGAAATAGAAATTTTATATAGTAGTATATATTATATATTTAAATTTATTATATAATTTATATTATTTATATATTTGTATGTTATATATTATATAACATTGTATATAAAAATATATTTATATAACATATATTCATTAAATGTTATGTATATTACATATGAAATCATAGTGTTTACTATTACATATTTGCAATTTTATTTAAATTGTCATTTATCAATATTTTATTTTTCTAATTTTTATTTATTTATTTTTTTCTCCTCAAAGCCCCAGCACATAGATGTATATCCTAGTTGTAGGTAATTCTAGCTCCTCTATGTGGGATGCCACCACAGCATGGCTTGATGGGCTGTGTGTAGGTCTGTGCCCAGGATCCAAACCAGTGAACCCTGGGCTGCTGAAGCTGAGCATGTGAAGCACTCATCCAAGGGGCTGGCTCTGATACCATTTTAGTATAATATATTTTATTTTCTTCTCCTCTTGTATTTTAATGTAACAAAACACAGCATTTAGATGATGAAAAGCTGAATCCATCAATGCTAAGTATCAGACAAAATTCTTATAAATATTAGGTAAACATAAACAATCAACTAAAATAAAACAAGGGGCATATCTTCTATGCCATGTGTTATGAGTAATGCACTGAATGAAATATCTAAAATATGTTTGCACAGGGGCTGGCCTGGTGGTGCAGCAGTTAAGTTTGCACATTCTGCTCTGGAGGCCCGGGGTTCGCCTGTTCAGATCCTGGGTGCAGAAATACACACCACTTGTCAAGCCATGCTGCGGCAGGCGTCTCACATATAAAGTAGAGGAAGATGGACAAGAATATTTGCTCAGGGCCAGTCTTCCTCAGCAAGAAAGAGGAGGCTTGGTGGCAGATGTTAGTTCAGGACTAATCTTCCTCAAAAAAAAAAAAAAGAATAAAAATAAATAAATAAATGTTTGCACAAAGAATTTTAAAGTTACTTTTTGACGTTAAGACTATCTGGACATTGGGGCCGGCCCTGTGGCCGAGTGGTTAAGTTCGCGCGCTCCACTGCAGGGCCCAGGGTTTCACCGGCCCAGGTCCTGGGCATGGACATGGCACCACTCATTAGGCCACGTTGAGGCAGTGTCCCACATGCCACAACTAGAAGGACCTGCAACTAAGATATACAACTATGTACGGGGGGATTAGGGGAGATAAAGCAGAAAAAAAAAAAAAAGATTTGGAACAGTTGTTAGCTCAGGTACCAACCTTTAAGAAAAAAAAAGGACTATCTGGACAAACTGTGAAAATTGAGCCAGTTTTTTACAGCTGGATTATTAAGAAATTTTGGAAACTTTGACTCCATTTCTTGTTTTTCCTTCACAAGTTTGGCAACTTATAAACACAAATGCACTCTGATATACTGTAGTTTGCTCATCTTTTGACAGTGTTTTAACTGATGGCTTTCACATTCTAGTCTTTGAAAAGAAGATTTCATTACCACATACATTTTAGGTTATTTGAGAGCTCAAAGAAAAAGGGGACTAGTGAAAATATCTGGAACTCCCTCACGCTCTTATCTTTGAAAAGAAAAGCAAGTGCTGAGTAGATGAATTAAAAGGAGATAGGGGCGCCCAGACTGCAGTCGAACAGAAGCCATTGATCTTTACAAATTAGACTGACAACAGAGATCCATTAATGTCCACAGTATAATGAAAAAAATTCCTTCCTTTGGCCTTCCTTTTATCTCCACTCCTCCTAATTCTGATTCCTCTCTTCCATACTCTCCCGTCCTTCAGAAGAAACGCTAAATGCTGATGAGGTAATGGCCGTTACAAACCTCTTTCAATCTCATTTGAGAAATGACTCTGATTCCAAACATTAATTTTTGGTACCTATCTGAATAACAATAAGCTTGCTCTATCGTTGATTATGCAGTGGAGAAGAATCAAGACAGAAAAAGAGAGACTGCTCATTTTAATACTGCTATGTCAGTTCAATGAAACCCATTATGACTTATAACGGGTCACCCAGGACCATTTCTCATACCACTTATCACAATACTTGCAGCATTTATAACTTTCTGCATGTCATTGTTTTTATTTGTTTACTTATAGTTTGCTCCTGTTTAAAGGTAAGCTTCCTAGGATTAGTAACCAGGTCCTTCCAGGCCTCCTCAACTCAAGCAAGTCCAAACCACAGTACCATCCATTTGCTTAGTCATTTGTGACGTGTTTTTCAGATGCCTGCAAGAAGGCAAGGATGCTTACTGGCGTATGCTGTTTAATAAATGGATTACTTAGATAACTAAGAAATAAAAATGGAGTAATGAGGGTGTTTGAATGTGACATAAACTACAAAATGGAGAAAAGGCCTGTGGAGCAAAAATGTCACTTCATTCTCCAGTTCCTACAGATGAAGGAGGAGACTGGTCTATCCCCATGCTCCTTAAATATTTTTTCATCCGTTGTGGTGCTTACCTGATGGTGTTGTAATCCATCTTGTCTTCAAAGGGAAGCCACAAGGCTCTTAGAGGCAGAGATCCTATCTCATTCGTGTTTATATTCTCAGTGCCTATTTTAGTGCTTCCTAAAAGTAGATGATCAGTTATATAGGTGTCCCTGTGTGTGTGTGTGTGTATGTGTACATATATTTATTTACATACATGGCAATAATGCGACAAAAACTATGTTGGAAACATAACTCAGCGAGTCATGGAGCCTGCTTCTCATCTGCTTGTCTCTTTCACAACAAAGGAAATCTAGTTCCAAGAATCAGAAGCATGGCTTTCATTTCTGGGCTCTGTGGTTGGTACCATGCTTAGCATCTTCCATATGATACTTCATTTATACGGGGTTATTCAGACAGGTAGTGTCACACATACATAAGAGCATCTGACTCAGTGGGTCCTTGGTTTACCTGATGCCTCCTTTGCTTAAGAGCTGTAATAATTTGAGGAAGACATTTAATCTCTCTGATTTTAACCTTCTTTACATATTAATGAAACTATAATTCAACTCCTAAATGTGCTAAGTGGATCTCTATGAGAAAATGTATATTATACAGTTCATATAATATCTAGCATATAATAAACACTCAGTTAATAATGGCTTCTGCTGCTGCCAGCCTGACCTGAGTGGGGACTGCAATTCAGGGGTGAGAAATGTGTATCTGACCCTGCAATTAAGGGAAAGACAATCCATGGTAATCGTGTTAGGGAGTAAGGCAGTATGAGGCGGTACTTCATTCTCCTTTCAGGGCTAAGTTAATCTAGGGCTCATGATTTTCTCCAAGAAGCAGAATCATACAGCTCTGCCCAGGAAGTGAAAGTCTGGGCACTGAGTCATACATCTCTTTCTGCCTTTTAAAACTTGGCCTGAATAAAAAGTTAAGTAGGGGACAGCCTGGTGGCATAGAGGTTGAGTTCGCATGCTCAGCTTTGGCAGCCCAGGGTTCACAGGTTCGGATCCTGGGCGCGGACCTACACACCACTCATCAAGCCATGCTGCAGTGGCATCTCATATAGAAGAACTAGAAGGACTTACAACTAGGATATACAACTATGTGCTGGGGCTTTGGGGAGAAAAAAATAAAAGAGGAAGATTGGCAACAGATGTTAGCTCAGGGCCAATCTTCCTCACCAAAGTAAAAGCCTGCAAAAAAAAAAAAAATTAAGTAATTTAGTTTGGGACTTAGACCCTGACTTGTTTATCACTTTCTGGAAATTTTAGGATATGATTAGAATGTCCCAAACCACAAATGTCTTGGATCTAATAGTATAAGGAATCTGTACTACCTTTATAAATCCTGTGGCCATTGATAGCATTTTGCTTTTTTCATAACAGAAAACAGATATGGTGCAGATTTTTTGTTCTTTGTATTTCTTTCAGCTTTCAGCTTAACAGAACAGGTACTTTAGGGACTCTTCTCTCATTTTTCTGCAAGGCTGTTCAGATTTTTCCACCTCCACTTCTTCCTCGAGGCAACACCTTTGGCGATTTGGGGAAGTAGGTCCTCAGTAATACAACTTCCCATATAGCATTTCATCGACAACCTTCTCCGGCCTCTGAGCAGACTGTTAAAAACATAGCTAATAATCAATACAAAATATTGAGCAAAGTTTTGTAGGAACTTAAGAAGTTACGTAGGAATGCTTATGCATAATTCTGTAAGTTATCTGTAAATTCTTTAAATGATTTTACAGATGTAAAATACTGAAGTACTCTTTTGAACTTGGCCTTTTTCTTTCTTTACTAGCCTTGAGGAGGGAAAAAGTGCCTCCTGTTGTGTTTATTTTGTGTCGAACATCTGAACACAAACTGAAAATTTGCTAGAAACGTAGATGTTTCTGCAATTAAAAAATTCTAATTTCTGATTTCCAGTCTCTAATTTGATAGTAAGTATAAAAACATGTATAAACAAGGGAAGCCTTTCTTGCAGATTTTAGCACAAATTAAAATGCATGCATTAATTGGGATCTTGGATCATTGATGGGAAGCTTCTAATCTGATAGCACTAATGCAAAGGTTAGAGCAATGACTGAATTTTTGGTCAATACTTATGCTTTATCTACCAAAAGCCAAATATTGAAATGCATTTTTGAATACCAATGTCTAATTAGTTCTAAATATCTTCTCCTTAATATTCTGCAGCCCACTTAGGGTCTATATCATCATTTTTACAAGCAGCTTCTATATATTTAGTGTTATGTAGGCAGCTTCAAGGAGGAAAGTACTCAAGTACTCACAACAGCGTGTTATAATGGTATTCTTCCCATCTCAATTTGGCTCAGATATGAAGACAAGAGAAGTTAATTCCAGAGGAGTCTATCCTGAAAAATGGAAAAGTAGGAGTCTGAAAACTAATTGGATGACTCTCAAAATTTTCACTCAAACTGAAGGGATAAAAACATCATCCAGAGGGTGGAGTTTGAAGTATATATAATGGTGGAGATTTCCTTAGAGAGCTGCAGTGTGATGTTTAGTCTCCCACCCACCCCCAACCTTCCAAAAAGTGGGAAAAGTTGAGTGTTACTTCCCCTGTGCTTTCAAGTTGAGAATGAGGGCTTCAGAAAAGTACTTGGAGAGCATAAAATGTGCCCCCAGTTTTAAGATGGGTAGCAATGCAATGGACAGTGGCCTGAATCAAACCTGAGAAATCAGAAGTGTAACTGACAGGCCAGAGGACTGCTAAGGCCAAGCTGAGGAGAGATATCTGCTCCACAAGCAGCTGGTACAATGAGAGCTGGCAAAGGCAAAGCATGAGTGCCTGTTCCCATTGGCCACTTCGGTGTTAAAAGCACCAAAGTTCTGAATGAGCTTTACATTATGGCTCAGCGGAGCAGGGCTTCAGAATCTCTGACCTCACAGGGGTGCAGTAAAGATGTGGGTTGTGCTGTAGGCGTGTGTGTCAAATGTATCAAGAGACTGAAAGTAAATAGTACCAGTGATAGGGAGGGTTCTTTCCCCTGCAAATCAACTTTAAACACTTAGGAGGCCCAGAGAGCATGAAGCTGCCTTATAATAGTAGGAGTCCAGTACTTTTCCGCTCCCTTTACTTCTCTTCCCGGCACTCCACTGGAAAACCAGAGGGACTGAGAAATTGCTTAGGTTAGCAATCTGAGGGAAAAGCAGTATGGAAAGACATCAACAGGCCCATTCTTGGCCTTAGACTTCCTGCATAGAACACACCCTAGTGAGGGAGGGGGGAAAAATTAAACTGGACGAACAGTGCTATTTCCATAGAGGACAGCTTGTTTGTTGACTTAATGTGATCATAGAACTCTTTATTACCTATGTGTGACTAGAAAAGTTACG
Organism: Equus asinus; assembly: GCF_041296235.1. NCBI lineage: Eukaryota > Metazoa > Chordata > Mammalia > Perissodactyla > Equidae > Equus > Equus asinus. The sequence goes on along the minus strand of NC_091800.1, from coordinate 38,045,827 downwards.
GACCTGTGTTATCACCCAGAGGCAGGGGGAAAACTTCACCCCTGAATAAACATAAAGAAGATAAAACAAACTTGTTTTTTGATTACACCTAATGAGTCCCGCTTATACAATGTACTGTTTAAAGCCTCCACCGTGTTAACCAAAATAAATCATGTACTGCCCTTGGATTATTTATTTTAAAAATTATGTATAATGACTACCAATCTTCAGCGTCATGCCGGGAGTTGGATAAACAGCTAGATTTCCTTTCCACTACAATTTCAAAATGCCCGAAAGTAAAACATATGTTAAACTGTTATCCACTGATAATAGTAACTAAATTGATATTTTATAAGATATGTAATGTTTCTGTTAGTTTCATATTCCCTTCAGTATCTGGTTAGAATTTCTAGACAACAGTGCTTTTATATAACTGTTTGAAACTATGCCTCTTTTTTCACATAATGTTAAGTATAAGATATACACCACACCTGTTTTATCATCATTCCAAGTCCATTCTCTTTAGAAGTTGAGAGTCGATTTTCTAGTGTTTGTATGACTTCTTCCCATTGAGATATGTTTTCACTCTACAGAGGGCTTGAGAATTGGACGTGTTTTTTTAGGAACAGTTAAAACATTTCTCCAAGGTAATGGGACACCACGAGGTGTGCTCTTGCATATTACTTCCTTTACTAATTAAACGGAATGTGAGAGTGAGAGTAAGTTGACATTGTTAAGGTAAATGACCCAGTGCTTTAGTAATGAAGACACATCTAGGCTGCAGTTTATTGTTTTAATTTTAGTCTTGAGCAATCTTAGCTCTACAGACTAAGGTGCTCTGAGTGTCCTGCAGTGTATCGTTTCCATTGTACTACAGTGCAGCCCACTGACTCTATGAAAACAAAACTATCTGTAATAAGCTGTATTTTGGAATGCAATGGATTATTTATCCTCAAGATGAACTGATGTTGGACATTTATTAAATCTAGTTTTTAACAGGCTGTCATAAGTGGAGATCTTCAGAAGGGAGAGATATCGGGAGACTAAAAGTTGCTTAAATTATGCCCCATAAAAATATAGATGAGGCTCAGATGCCTTTGGATTAAATATTCATTACTGAATATTTACATAATGCATGTGAAAGTGCTTTTAAAATAAAAACTCTCTTTATATAAATGGAAACTATGGCCAAATTCTCCCGTACTATACCCTGTAGAGTACTTGAAAGTATTCTCTGGAGCCTGAGAGAGGAGAAATTCCTTCTATCACTTCTACAAAGTAAGGAAAAGACTGATTGTTCTACTATCCAAACCTACCCTATTTAAATTATTTTGGCAATCTAAAAGTGTTCAACCTTTACTCAACCTTTAGCGGAGTACCTATTTTCTGTGGCTCATAAATATATGATTCTAAAAAAAGAAATGTATATTTTTAACTTCCATTCTCCATTGAAAAGTTACATGCTCAACAGAGCCTTCTCAATAAATTATGCAGAATCACTTGACTATAATGAACAAGCATAGAGAGACCTGGCTTCAGCTTCCACCTCCACCTCCATTATTCACTAGTTGTATGACCTTGGACAAATAATTTCAGCTCTGTGCTTTATTGTCCTTCATCAGTTTGTATGACCGTCTAATGTCTACCTTAAAGGGTTACTTGAGAATTAGAAGGGCTAGTGCAAGCAACATTCCCAGGATTCGACAGATTAAAAAGACTGAAATATCGTTAATTTTCTCCTACATACGTGCCATGTAACCATACTTTGGCCAGGGATGAACCAAACATATGACTGTGGTTACATAAGATTAGTACTACATAGCCTAGGTAGGTACAAGGCTATAGCAACTAGGTATGTGAAAGTACACTCTATGATGTTCGTACAATGACCAAATCGCTTAACAACGCATTTCTCAGAATGTAGCTCCCATCGTTAAGTGACACATGGCTATAAATAATTTCCATATCGAAAGCAGCTAACTCTCAATTAACCATGTTACTATACAGAAATATCTATACTGATAAACAAAAATAACACGAACGTAATTTTCACACATGGCTTTGTGATCTATTTTGATATTTTATGTTTCCAATATTTCACTATAGAATTTAGACATGAAAGGAAAAATATTAAGAATTGAGTGGTTCAAACCTCTCATTTTATAGACGAAAACATTCAGATAAAGATCACAAATACAATTATAAATGTAATCCAGCTTGTTAGCGGTAGAATTGGGATTGAAGATGAAATCTCCTTTTCTACTTGTTTTGTGAATTCATAGTACTTCAAATAAGATGATCAAACTCGTGTTGAAAATGAAGATCTTAATTTGAAATAGCTGAAAAAATGCCCACCTTCACTAACTGCCGTGCTATTTATTACTTTTCCTCTGACAATTTCATTTTTGGGCAAGCATCATAATTGTGTACACTTGTCCAAAGCAGTATATAGGGATATAATTCATGAATAATTCCAGTCAAATTTTTGAGCTAATTTAGTCTAAACTTTGGACTATTTAGGACCACTGTGGATTAGAAAAAATACACATCATTGGCTGAGACCTAGACTAGTGATCTGCTCATTTTGCAACATGACAGATCGCATTAGATTAGTCTATTATACCCTGAACAAAGTAGGTTTACCTCAGGAGTGGCAAGGAGAGCAGTGATGAAGACTGCTTTTGAGGCTGAGCACATAGGCACCATCTTAGCTTAATATCTTAGCTTATAACTTCTTTAGAGGTAAAGAAGTAATTAAATGCTTTGTTGTAAAAATCCTTCTATTGTGACTCATAAGCAGGTAAAACCAGCATGTGATAAGAGTGAGCAGAGCTGCTGATAATGACATAAGCAATGATAAAGTAAGAAGAGCTGATAATTTCTATAAGAACTGGAAATTGAGATTTGCTTTGGAAAATTCACATGAGAGTGTTATAAGAGACCTCCTTCCCATTCCCCTCTATCGATACGTCTCTAAGGGTACTTATCTTCTACCTTGCGCTAGAGTTATTTATGCACGTCTTATCTCTGATTATACCAAAAACAGCTTAAGGACCAAAGCCCTTTCTGTCTAAATTTGTATAGTTCCCAAGGCACCCAGTCTATAATATCGTGACCAACGTAGGTTTTTACCAAGCATGGCTTAAATGAATTAATACATTTCTGTTATGACAATACAGTCATGTGCCACCTAATGATGTTCCGGTCAATGATGGACAGCATATATGATGGTGGTCCCGTAAGATTAGTACCATATGGCCTAGGTTTGTAGTAGGCTATACCATCTAGGTTTGTTAAGTACACTCCATGATGTTCTCACAATGATGAAGTCACCTAATGATACATTTCCCAGAAGGTATCTCTATCACTAAGCGATATATGACTATATTAAAATATATGTCATATAATAACAAGGGGAAATAATAATAAAATAGCTGCAATCTTTCCTGGAGGAAAAGGAAATGTTCTCATATTCTTTTTCAATAAAAGTAGGAAATTGCAACAGTTCTTCCAAGGTTCTCAAATGAAAGAAAAAGAAGGAAATAAGAGTGTTTGTGGTAGTGGTTTAAAATATATTCACTTTAATATAGCTTATTTTATAATTCTATAATTTATTTGGATTATTTCCAAGAGATATTCATAAATGATATATGAAGTGAATATTATAAAAAGGTCAAGTCCTTTTGTATGTGGCTAAGTTTTACTGCATGATTTCTAACCCTTCCAATACATAGCAGACACTGGTGGCTATCTAGGCAACATCTATTTCCTCATCTTTTTAAAAAAATAATTCCAAACTAGTTCAGGGATCTCCCCTGGTCCCGCGCCCCCGAAAAGACTGAGAGGAAGCTGGCTTAATGTGAGGTTCCAGGGAAATGTCCTGATCTGATGGTCTATTCCGGTCATGCTTTGTCATCATTCTCACCTGTGAGTGGTTAGAATATCTGATTAAGCTAATCAGCGCATGATTTCTAGTGTATTCCCTGAGATATATTGGTCCAGCAAAGAGATTTTTGAGAAAATTTGTCTCATATCTTGAGCTTCATCTTATCTTGACTCCCTCCTTCTCCCCTTCCCTCCTCTCTCTCTCTTTCTCCCTCTTTCCTTTCCTCCCTGGTGCTCGCTCTCTTTCCTTTTTCTTCCTCCAATTCCCTTCTTCTCCTTCTCCCCCCTTCCCCTACCTCCACCCTTTATTCCCCACTCTCCTGCTGAATATGAGAAAGGAAGCAAGCAGCTCAGCAGCTTTGCAAATACCAGCAATCTTTTTACCCCCATGGAGAGAACCAGCCCTGAATGCAGCTGATGTTGAAGGTGACAGAGCTGAATGACAAAAGAATCTGGATGTCGTCCCTGAGACACTACCTAGATTAACTCTGAATCCCAGACTTCATAGGGACTTCTACTTTCTTAAAATGATAAACGTACTTATGGTTTAAGCCAGTTTGTTCCAGTATTTCTGCAAACTAATTCTGATGCACGCTTTAACCTCAGTGCTCCACCACATTTTTAAATTTCCTTCCTCGCCCACTTATTATTCTATACGTTCCATTATTATTCTTATGTAGAGAAGCATGTCTAGCTTTATGATACTAAATGATTATTGTTACATACTGGATACTGGACAATAGCAAAGAAAAATAATACAAATTCCAATGAAATACTAACAGCTAAAAAGCTGATTTTCTAATATGCGTTTGTGGCAGCCATTTGAGTGAGTCTACATAATGGTTTGAAAGGACTTTCAATAATGTTTCCTGCAGCTGTGCAGACTTTTAACTCTTCATTTGAAAAATACATCTAAATATAAATCAAGCACTATACACTTCCAATTTAGCTGTTTGAATGGAAAGAGAAGTTGAAAGCTGGAGCAGTCATGAGTAAGTGCTATGGAAAGCGGTAGTCAATGTTGCATTTTAAAACCAATCAAGTGGGCAGAGGAAGGGGAACACAGAACCTGAAAATAACTGGGAAGCTTAGAAATAGTTTAAAGCCATAGCTACCCTAATAATGATTATGGTTAATTAGTGATCCAAGGGTACCACCCTCTCAGCAAGGGCAATTTTGAAGGTGCAAAGTAGCTGAAGCACAGCCCTTCAGTTTCCACCAGCAATAATCGCCACCAGCAATGATCACCTGGGCCAATCTTCCCTAGCACAGGGTGTTCTGCTTTGTCCCAAACTGCAGCGTATGAGATGGTGATAGTTACATAGTTACTGGCATTCATACTCCAAGCTGTGTGAGTCAGTCAGACACGAGGCTGGAAAAATAAGACCTCTGAATGTTGATGACCCACATAATGAGAAATGGCATTGAGGCACCCTCTTGAGAGTATTTCCTTGGGATTTTGCATCTAGTATCTGCCAACATGCTACCTTCTGTACTTTTACCCCGGTCATTATGTCTTGAAAAAGGGGGAAAAGTCCATTTTAGATCTAAAATAATCCTTTCCCCTTTAGCACTATGAAAGAAAGTAGAGCACCTGGTTGTTCTTTTAGTTTTACCTACTTATAACCTGGGCAAACTATTTAAAGTCTGTCTCCCTCTCTGAAGACAGAGAATGTTACCCTGCACTGCTTATCTTACAGGAGAGTTTGTGAAAGCAAAATTACATATGTATATGAAAATCGTTTCTAAACAGGAAAATACGATATAGAAACCAACAGTTGGAGTCATTCTTACTATCAGATTATCAATTTCAAGCCAGGAAGAAATTAGGAGATATGTCACATTTTTGGAATTTATTGTATGTCATGGGAATGATCATTGGTTTCAAGGGCATAAAAATTTCCAAAAAAACCTTTCAAAGACCTAAAAGTGGTATTAGATAACTAAAAAGAATGGAAAGGTAGCCATCCTTGGTGGTCTAGGGGTTAAGATTCGGCTCTCTCACCACCACGGCTTGGGTTCATTTCCAGATCAGGGGACCACACCACCTGTCTGGCAGTTGTTATACTGTGGTGGCTGCATGTTGCTGTGATGCTGAAAGCTATGCCACTGATATTTCAAATACCAGCAGGGTCACCCATGGTGGACAGGTTTCAACAGAGCTTCCAGACTAAGACAGACCAGGAAGGAGGACCTGGCCACCCACTACTGAAAAAATTGGCCATGAAAGCCCTATGAATAGCATTGTCTGATATAGCTCCAGAAGGTGAGAGGGTGGTGGCAAAAGACCAGGCAAGGTTATGCTTTGCTGTATATAGGGCCACTAGGAGTCAAAATTAACTTTATGGCACTAACACACTAGATTAGCACATTTAAATACATTTTTTGCATATACTCATTCTCAGGAATATTTACAAATTTTTTTCTGAGATGCCTTAGTAGAAATTATCAGGGGCTGGCTTCTTCTCAGTGCTTAATTCCTGGATCTCTACGCCTGGAGCCTTCTTTCTCTTCCCTCCCTAAGGATAGAGGCAGAGGTGGGTAAGTGTGAAATAGAAGTTTAGATGCTTTGGAAATATTTGGGCCAGTAGTTACAAAGGAACCTAGGCTGACTAGCAGCAGTACTGGATAAAGACAAGATGGAGAAGCAATGAGAGCAAAATGCAGTTGTTGCAAGGACTGCTTTGTTGATCCTGAGCTTTGTTTGCTTGTTTTTCTTTTCCTGTAGCTTAACAAATACAAGGGAGCATCTCCTGGTTTTTTTTTTTTCTATTTCTATTACAAAGGGAATACATATTCATTACCTCTGAATGAATATTTGAAAGATATAGTAAAATACAAAGAAAATAAAATTCAAGCATGAATCCCACATACATGTATTGCAGTGTACAGTTCACATAAAAATAGAAAACACAAAACAATCCTCTGACAGATTGTATTTTCCTGAAATGGCACAGCAATATTTCTGCTCTTACATTCTCCTCTAGAACCTTGCCACTTCCCATCTGGAGATAGAATCTCTTTCCCCTTTATTTGAACATAGGTGGGACTTGTGACTCCTCAACCAATAGGAAATAGTGGAATGGATGCAGTGTGCCTTCTGAGGTTGGGTCATACATGGTGATATAGTTCCTTCTGGCTGCCTCTCAGGATGTTCACCCTTGCATTCAGCCACCATGTGGAGAAGAAGCTCCAAGAGACCATGGGGAGAAGCCTCTTGGAGAGGCCTGCCTGGAGGAGAATTAAGATCCCCAATCAGTGTAAGCCACCAAAAGTGTGAGTAAATGAGCCCTCACATGATTACAGCCCCCAAGCTTACATCAACCAGCTGAGGCCTAAGCATCATGGAGGAGAAATAAGTGATGTCCACTTGCCCTGTCTGAATTGCTGATTCACAGAAACCAAGAATGGTAATAAGTTGTCATTTTTGAAAATCCACTGTGATCTCTTCTGTAGCATTAGATAACTGTATCTATATAGACAGTACCAGACCAATTTTAGCATCTCTTATTGTATGCATTCTTCCAGAAACCTTTTCAAATTTTGACTATGTAACATGAATAAGTATAAAATATTTTGAGTCAACTATTTTTGGAAATAGTATGATGATTTCAATACTACAAAGGGCAATTTTAAGATTTTTTTCTGCCTCAAAGACTAATTTTCATGGAATTTTAGCAATCTAGGGGAGGAAATACATTTATTAAAATTTCTGCTTAGCTCTTTTTTTGGAGATGGAACAAACTATGTTCCATTCTTCCACTTCTTAAAGCAATAAGTACTGTTGAACTATAATAGAGAGTGAAGGAAAAGAAGTAGAAAAGATATCTAGATGTTAGGGAGAGGAGAAATGAAACAGAAAGAGTTGTAGGTGGTGAGGAAGGGAGAGCAATACGGGGATAATCATGGAGGAGAGGCAGACAAAACAGAGACTCACTTAGCAGATTCCCAGATGATTACGTAGAGGAAGACACGTGAAGATGTTTCATATACCAACCCTGACCAGACAAGTCCTAAAAATCGAATGCCCTGCACAGTGATTATAGACAACAATACTCCATTGTAAACTTCCAAGTTCCTAAGAGACTAGATCTTAATTCTTCCCACCACAAAAGAAGAAATGATCATTATGTGATATGATGGAAGTGTGCGCTAATGCTAGGGTGGTAAGCATATTGCAATATGTAAATGTGTCAAATCAACATGTTGAACAACTTGCACAACATTGTACGTCAATTTTATCTCAATAAAAGTAAATTTAAAAAAATGCATCAAGCCTGTTGAAATTTGGAGGTACTATATATTGAGATCCATAACTTTGTGATGGCTGAATGTTCAGCTACCCGACTCTCTAGCAGGTAGCCACAGAGACCTGCCAGCGAGAAAATTATCCTTCAGGCTTGGTTCTTAGAGCTTGAAGTCCCTGGGTTGATGAAATTAATCCAAGAGCCAAATAGAGCCTATAGATGGAGGGCCACTCTCTCTGATTTAAAAGTAAGGACTGTCCTAGGTCAATAATGCTGGCTATTTTTAACCATATAATTATATTTGTTACACAGCAAAAACATTTGTTAAAAATAAGCAAATGTAAGATTAATTTCTTTCAATTCTAATATAAATCCAAGCATAGTTTTCTGGCAGCATGTCTGTTTTTCTTTAAAACAAGTTAGAGGTCTGTTTTAGAGCATAGTCCATCAGACCACCTAGGCCGACCTGTCGACTCTTGCTCACCGGCTGAGTGACATTGTCAAGTTACTGCATTGCAGAGACTTATTTCACCCGTCAAATGGAGAGAATTACAGAATCTCTATTATAAGTTTGTTTAGAGGGTTTAATGAAAGACTACTTGTCATATACTTTCAAAATGCCCCGAACAAAATAAGCATTGAATAATATGAGTTCTCACTATTATGATTAACCTTTTTTAATTAAAAAAGTCCAGTGTCTTCTTTTAGCCAATTATCCTTTGTTTGTTAAATTTTGAATAGTGGCCTCTTGCAATGCAAAATTCTTTCGTGGAGTTATAAATTATTCTTTGAAAAATAAAATGATTCAATAGTGAAAAAAATTAATGTGCTAAAGTAGGAGATCATTTCAAACACTCCATAGCATTTAAAAACCTTGGAACAATTACCCATATTTGGCAAGCAAAATTTACACAATCAAATATATTGTTAAAGGAAAGCTCTGCTTACCTTTGAGGAATCCCTCCAGATTATAGACCCAACCAGACTAAGTGCAGGTTTCAGGTGCCAGAAAGCGCATCTACTCTGGCCACCATCATCTCCCTTTTGGATCTTCACAATTAAGAGTATTATTGGTGGGAAAAAAGCTGAAACTTGTATATGCTGAAGTATTTCTCTGTTAATCATTTTAAGAGCACAAAATGGAGTTAACTTACAAGGGCATGCATATAGAATAGCATATAATGTCTACATTAAAATGATTATCATGAATACCCGTCAATTTAATAATGATTAGCTGCTTGTTATATTGTATGTTCCACAAATGTTTCAAGGGCAAAAAAGAATAGAAATGTTAAACAAAACTCTCTGCAAACGGCATTTCAGACCTTTAGATTTTATTTCTGTGCTAAGAGTAATATATAGAGAGCCTTTAGGCAAAGTGTTTGCTAGTACAGGGACTTGCGGGTGTTGGTGGGGAAGTTAATAATCTAACATTAAAAAAGAGACAATCTCTATCCTTAAAGAAACTTATAATTTAGTGTGGGAGATAATCACGTAAGACATAACATGAGGGAGGGAGTGAAGAGGAGTTGGAAAAAGTGTGAGTTATATATAAAAATACCCAGCTGATGGGGCTTAAATAAAATATTTAACTAAAATTTCTCTAGGTAAGCTGTAACATTAAAGTTGGTAAAGCTTTTCTGGATAACATTCCATTTTTAAATTTCAAATAATTCTGGGTGAGCAATTTTTAAATTCTAAACTTAAGATACTATAAGCATTATAATTACTGCAAATCAGAAAAAAAAAAAAAAACCCTGCAAGTTAGAATTTATTGTAGCACTTGTACTTTTTTCCTTCTGCCTCTTTTGGTGAAATATCAAGCAATATCATAATTTTTAAAATTAATTATTTAAAGGTTTGCCTTTTTTATTCTTAGATCTGTATTTCTTCTTTTTAAGATTTTTGCCTTTCATTTTGAAACCCTGCAAAGAAGTTAATACAAATAAAACGATTTTTTTCAAAGCCATGGTACTTGACTAGGACTATGAATGAAAAGCATATTTTGGTAAAATAGTAGGAGCAAAATTTGTATAAATATGTTTGATGGTTACAAAAGACTGTGACATGACTACCTATTTATAGATGCTGAATACTACAATACTATAAATCAAACCTTCAGTTAGCTGTTAGGGCTTTATGAGATGCAGCCAAAAGTGCCCTATACCTGTTACTCATCGGATGATGTGAGCAGAAGACTAGAAGTTCATAGGAATGAATTTATTGAAGCTGGATACCTTATAGGAGTTACAGGATTCAGGGGAGAATTCTCTCATCTTTCTCCTCTTTATGAGCAACACTCCCCAAGTCAAGGAAAAGGGCCCCCAAAGGAGCCCTTCATTAGACTTTGAGATGTCTTTTCTCAGGCAGTGTAGCAGATGTTGTTGGTGCCCTGCCCACACTTCCCTTTCATTCCCAGTTAAGGGAATACTCACTGGATTTCCAACTGCCAGAACCCTAATTGCTTTGCCTGAGAGCTTTCTCTGGCCCTCAGACCTTGCTTTGCCGCTTGCGTAGCAGGCCAAAAGTGCCTGGGAATTAACACACCTCACCATGAGCAGTGCTCAGCAATGACTGAGAGGAGTTGGTACATAAGTATATTAGTTCCTATGCCCTGTGAGTCAAAACAATCTGAGATACAGGTTCACACTACTCCTAGAGTTGATCTAGTGGGAAGGCTCATTGTACAGAGCGGCAGCTGGTTTGATAAAGCATTCTTCATTAGCTGCTTCCCGACTTCACTGTGTCACATCCCACTGCCATACCTTGACATCCTTAAGAGTCTATTCGCCTTCAAATCCCTGTTTGAAGGCTGCTGATGAACTAATTCAAACTGAAAAAGAGGCAGCAAACTGGCTGATTTACCTTCATCTTATTTAAACAAAGGCATAAACAAATTCCTGAAGAAAGCAGTTATGAGAGAGAAGCAACAACGTGACAAGCTGTGTCACCCCAATATTTATTGTGGCAAATATGTGTCAGTTTGCTTTGTTCTAAAAATTTTGGGCTGGGAAAGTTAGCTGGTTTGAAGAATCTTGGCAAGACCCAACCCAGAGGGACTGACCATTAAGTAAGAGAAAGAGATAAGCATGTTGAATTTGATAGAAAATTAAAGGGAATTAGACTGTATTGGTTTTTAGAACTCTGAACCAGAACACAGTCTCACAGTACTTACATTGGAAAGTTACTGGGAAAACTCTAAGATTTATCCAGATGTTAATAAGAGTAGGGAAGGGAGATCTGATATAACATGGTTGAATGCAGCAATAGGAGGAGAACAAAATCATTTCATGCTGTTCCCCACAGAATTCAGACTGTGAAGTAAAATAACTGGTTAAACAAAGCACAAATTCCTGCTCAACCCCTCCTTCACCCATGGAAGACGTTGATGATTAAACACATCGTTGAACATCACACTGGTGCTCCGATTGCCTCTTAATAGCAAGGTGTGGGCAGTTATCAATCAGAGATGGCATGCAAATCACAACCATTTCTCAATCCTAACTTCGGAAAAAAATCTTTAATTCTTTTAGCATTATATTAAAGCCTTTTGTCATCTGTCCCCAAACTAACTTTCCAGTCTTATGTTCTATCAGACTCCCCCTCGACACCCACATACTAAAATTAAGACATAGCTACATGTTTAGAGATTGTCAAATAATTACTGTCTAGCAATCTTCTAATTTAGAACCTTTTTTTTTTTTGAAACATCATCTATGTTATTTTTTTTTCAGAGAAGATATATACAACCTTCGGTGGAGTTCAAATGCCACTCCACCTGTAGCTACTTCCTCAGTTTGAATTGATTTCTCTTTTTATTTTTATTTCATAGAACTTTCATTAATTTTTAGACTGTATTGTAAAACTTAACTGATTTTACCTATTTGTCTGTCTTTCTTGTGCATTATAATTTACTTAAGGAAACAATTATATTTTACTCATTGTTCACCCCCGTGGCACCTGGTACAAACTTTACATATTTTATCAAATCAAATTAAATTGATTTAAAAAATAATTGATTTTAGATGTTATTTGGACTTTCCCAATATCCCCATAAGATATGCTATTCTACTCTTGTCTTGACTAATTTTGTGTTTTTTGACTTATACACAAAACCAACTATGGTATTATTTGACTAAAAGGTGTACCAAGCGTAGGCTTATAATTAAATTGTAAGAAATTAGTAGAGATATTCAAGATTTCTAGATTAAAAGTTAAAGTTTGCTCAACGGGGCCTGTCACTTTTGGTATTCATAACACGCACACCCCAACACAAATTAAAATTAACTATATGTAGAAAAACTTTTCAAAATGCATTCTAAAGAGCAAAGAAATTGCTCTGATTTGTTCTGTTAGTACTTAGATTTATTTTGGTTTAGATTTCAGAAACTTCATTTAAAGCTTTTATAGAATCATTAAGCTCCAAGAATTGCCTGTATTGAGTTTTCTTAGTAAATCTGTGCTCACTTGGCCCTTTATTTTCCTCTGAGTGGTATGTCCCTTATATGTTCTGAGATCTAAGGCAAATCAAATTTCTCAAAGACTTAATTTCTTTATATACAAGTTAGGAGGAATAATAATTCCTACCAACGTAGCTACTCATCCCAAAGAGCTGTTGTGGAGATCAAAGAGAAAGTCACACACACACATACACACACACTTTCAAAAGTATACTCTTAAATAATATTATGCTCAATGGTATGACTCAGAGGCACTTCAAATTCTAATTCTTAGCAGGAGTTTTGATCTAACCGAAGCCATCATTAAGCCAAGAAATTTTCAGAGATTATTACAGCTGGCCACAGGGATAGGAGCAGTGTACCAAATAAAACAATTCTTAATCACTTAGGTAAAAAGATCTTTGGAAAACAATTAGAAATGCTGCCAAATTGCATGCTACTAGACTGATATTTTGTGGATCATAAATTCTCTTAGAAGGCTTTAGGCAAACTTAATTCAATTAAGAAACTCCTTCTCTACTAAGATTAGTTGATACTTTAATTGGGTGGACACAAAATAAAAAGTTTGCTTTTATTAGATTTATTAAATTATTTCCTGAAATATTTCTCCCCTCTGACATCTTAAAAAGAAGCCTTGTGCTGAGGGTTTAACACCTCCAAGGAGACTGGACAAATCTTTACACTACTAGAGTTTCAAAGTACCAGCTTTTCGTCACTTTGCTCAGCACTTTCTTTTCGTTTCAAAACATTATCTCCAATTGTGCTGAAGATGTCCATTTGCTCTTGCAAATAACCTGAACTTGTTTATTTAGCCAATTCAGGGGAAAATATGCAGCCTGGACAAGGGTAGAGGAAGCAGAGATGAGTGAAAGTGAAATTATGTGGGACATATTGGGAGATAAAAATCAATACTACTTGGAGTTGGATTCAAAATAGCAGAGAGAGATGTTAAGGACAACTTTCAGATGTCTAGCTGATGCAACGGGAAGAGTGATGATGGTCGTTTACTGAATTGGAAAACAGGAAGCTTACCAAGTTTGAGAGTAGACCAGCATCAAGAGATATAACGAGTTTATTTTAGAATATTTTCTTTATATGTAGCCCAAAGTATCTAAATTCCACAGTTGAAAAATCATTCATATATATTAAAATTATTATTTCTCTTTTTTTCCTAATATGATTCTTTCTGAAAAGTGAAAGTACCATAGGGTGATCTTACTATCTTAGAATGTAGGGATGAATTTATCAAATTGTTATCCTATGGAATAAGAGTATACAGGGCTTATGAGAAATATGAGAAAGACAATAGAGTGGAGAGAAGGTAGCCAAAGGAAAAAAATCTGCTTATTTCTTAAAATTGACCAAGATTGATTCTAGTGAAGCTGTTAGAGTTGGGTAACTCACATTTCTTAAAGTTGGACTCATTATGTTGTAAACTTTTTTCATAAATTTAACAGCTTTTCAAGGTGTGTGATTAAAAAGACTTTACCTTAGATTTCCTCTCTGGTCTGCATACCATAAATTTTCTTCTTCACTATGTTCAAACAATCAAGCGGAGCTAGTCATTAGCAAATTAACTGAGACTTCTAAAGTGTGTATTTCAAGCTCATGCTCATGATTTTGAATGAGGACCAATTATGTTCTCACATCTGTCACTCACATCATCAGCTGTGGAATGTCAAGACCCACTTGCACATGCTGTATATATATGAGAGCAGAGGTTCAGGGGTGAACTATTCATCTTGGCTAAATGCTGCTGTCAATATCCATTGATACCTTTCAACTGTTTTCTTTATTCTTGGTAGAAGCTCATTTGTTGTTTTTCATATATTTCAAGAAAATTCTTTTCTACATTAGAGGATTTTTCATTCCTGAATTTAGATTTTAAAGAGTTTGTTTATTTGAGGGGGGCAGGTAAGTTAAGATATCTTAATCCTGATGTGAAACATATATGCACAAAAGTACTTTAAGAAAACATAAATGTATAAGGGGTAATGAGATGAGTAAGACTTGTATATGAATCATCCTAAGACAGACATAATTAAAATGATAACTGAGTTAATAAAAGTGAACATTTTAGTCATGTAAAAATATCACTAATTAAATTGAAAACTACAAACATATTTAAAAACACACACAAATGTTTTCATTATTACACAAAATCATTTTTTCTCTCCCATACAACATTAAGAATTAGGGATATTTTAATTTTCATTAAAATGATATATTAAAGTATCATTTTAAGTTTTTTTGTTTTGTTTATTGTTTATTGGTGATTCTAATCTCTTGATGTTTCTGTGTTCTAAACTCTTGATATTTCTGGGCCATTTGCACATTTTCTTCTATGAATCTCCTGTTGGTGTCTGTTACTTAGTGATTTTTGTGAGTTCTTTATATACAGAAAACAACTCTTTAACTTTCAGTATAGTTTAAGCTCTTTTCTTTTCTAGTATGTTATTTTCCTGTAGACTTTGTTCATGGGCTTTCTATCAGATAGAAGTTTTTTTCTTAATGAGAACAAATTTACCAAAATTCCTTATTAAAAAGAGATAAGATCTGAATTCTAGGTATCATTGAAAATACTTAGAAATATTGTAACTAAAGCCATGTGAGTTTATTGATATGAGAATCTCTACATTTTATATTAGTATTCCTATCTTATTCTTTATGTGGTAGTTGAAACTATTTTTTCTGCCCTGTCAGGGGAAGGATTTACCAGCTATGGTATCTTTTATTCAGTTAAATTGTTGTTGGACTTTCAGCCATTTAGTCTCTTCTCATGGCTTCAGCCATCACCCTACTCAGGCTGTTTTCCCACTGCCTGTTCAATTTCTATTTTAAGCAAGGCCATCAGGCACAATTCAGGTCACAGCTTAAACATACTGCAGTCAGTTTGCCCATGTCCTTGGCATTTTTCACTTACCAGGAATTATGGCCTACCACATTTTGTACACGATGTTGTAGTCTTCCTTGCTCTCTCCTTCTTACGACACTTAATATCTCTTATACTGGAAGCATGCCTTTTTTTTTTTTTTTGTAATTTCCAGATGATTCCCTCCAAATTACCAAGAATCAAACACAGTGCTCAATTTGGACTTCAAAGAAGACTAAAATGGGTCATAGTTAGCTAAAATTAAATAGGTAAAACCCATGGCACAGAAAACTGTGGAAATGGTGTATATGTGTACATTGATTATGATTGAATCTTGGAATGAGATTCCAGTACAGAGAATGTACAAAGAGAAGAGGGATCCAGCCTTCACACAAAAGTAAACTTAGGGACCCATATATTCTTAACACAAAGCTAAAAAACATTATACAAAGTAGAATTTGAGATATGGTATGGGCCCAAACATATTATTTAGAAGGAGTTTCCTCTTTCTTAACTCTAATTTTTTCTTCTCATTCATATCTTTCTTCGCTAGTGCCAGTTTCATTTACTTATCTCAGGTAATTCATCTTCACTCCTTTTCTCGTTAGGTCAGTTTTACGGTATCTTCAACACTCTCTTTCAAAAATCTCTTTTTCATAGTCTATATTAACTAAATCAGAACATTTAGTGTAACACAATTTTTCGCCATTCCAATACCCATTAATCTGCTTTTCCAGTGTGCGGGAAACTATTTTTGAGGGATACTTTAAGTCCATAACAAAAATAAATAGATTAGTTATTCCCAGAGGCTTGAGGGGTTTCCTTAATGCAGAAAAGTGAGCTCAAGAGAATAAGAACTGTTAGTAATGGTAACCACAAAGCTTGCAGCTCTGCTCTAGTTTAGTGGTTACAAGTTAGGAATGCCCAGAGGGGTTTTCAACACACTCATTCTCCTGGTCCCGTCCCAGACCATTTACATGAAGACGGGTTCTGGGCATTTGTAATTTTAAAAAGTACCCAGACAATTTTAATGTGCAATCAATTTGAGAACCACTGCCTAACCATTGATTATATAAGTACCTAAGCAGTTTAGAATAGATCCGTGGAACAGATATTCCTTAAGAGTCTTAGTGTCCACTTGTACATTTATTTCCTGATTCTAAAATATGGATATTCAATCAAAGGTAATTTCTTTACAGAAGTTCTCAAGAAATGAAAGAAAAATCTCAAATAGAGGAACTCATCCCAAATAACGCAGCTAAATAACTCTCACTCAATATTTGACATTGAATCTTATTTATTTAAAGATGAAAATAATTAGGATTCATTACATTGTCATAATGGAAAATTAACACCATGCCTTCATTGATGTTGCTTTCAAAATTGTCTAACTCTAAATACACATTGGTATTGTGTTTGTCCCCTAATTCTTTTAAAAATAATTTTCAATGATTCTCAGCAAAATTTCACTATACAGTCTAAAGAAAAAGGAAGAATACAGAAAAAGAAAATTACAGAATAACAATCTTTAACATCGTTAAGATGCTGCGTTGCAGTTTGATTACAGATATTAAACATAAAATATAATACTTGCACACCACAAAAGTGCAGACTTACATGTGTGGATATCAAGACCTGTATTTAAGTCTTTTCCAAATTTCATCAATAAAACCTCTCCTTTACATGAGGGTCCTCCTATAAATTCCCCAAACTGGTGAACATATTAATTTTCATATTATATTCAGAGACTGAATTTTCTCACTGTTGATAATTGCAAAGATGCCCACACATCAGTTCATAAGAGTCTAGAGTAAAGCCTCACTGACTTTTAGCTTTCCTCTAATTCAAAATAGAGTTCCCTTTTTCTGTCATCTTTAGCCACTTAACCTTTGACACATTTGGGGAAAATATGTTATAATTGTTCTCAAAGACCTTCTTAACCTAAGCAGAAACACAGAGAGAGGAAATTCCAATTTATTCACCCTTACCTCAGGACAAACTCAGCTAGCTCTGGAGGCAACTATACCTTGAGGAGTCATGAATCACATCTTTATGCCTTTCTGCCCCGACTTCACTTTTCCCTTCTTGCACATCTTGGCCTCCAGAGCCCATTTTTCAGATCCCGAAGATCATTCAAATATTCTTTCATGAATTTCTGAATATTTCCGATACTAAGTATTTTGAAGAAAATGGAAAAAAATCACTTGAACTTGTACTAATGGGCTGGAATCAATGGAATTCAAATAATAACTTTCTACAATACTGCATTCAAACTTGTTTCTGGATGATAAATCACGTGCCCCCATGGCTTTTCAGTTCACTTTTTGGTATAAAATACATTTAGGCGTGAGAAAGCCTAGTCTGAACTAATTTCAAAATGTCACTTTTTATTCAACATAAAGTATTTCCCACCCCCAAAAAGAGCTCAATACAATATTCTGCAGATTAGCAGTGCAAAGGGAAGCTAGTCTGGCCTTTCACCATTTGAGCTCCACCTCCTCCCTTCCTCTGTAGAAAGCTTCTGGATTCTCTTTCGTTGGGGCAAAGGAAGGAGGTGATTAGACCTCTTTTGACTGGTGCTAGCCTCTAGTTTGTTAAGTAATCACCTGCTCAACCTCTCCCATTTAATATAAAAATTTTGTGGGTACTTTGGAGATCTCTTCCTCTCCCAGCCCTGAGGACCATTCCCTGCATCTTTCCTTGAGGCAAAAGATGGGCATCCACTATCTGTCCCTTGACTTCTGCTCTAACCAACATTCCACCCAGCCTTGGTGCGTGGCTACCCCAGCAGGCAGGCCTCTTGGACTGATCCTGTCAAGATGACTTGGATTAGTCAGGGTTTTCCAGAAAGAAAGAACCAACAGAAGATATATATATATATAGAGAGAGAGAGATAGATAGATATAAACTCTTTCTACATATATTTTAGAAAGAGACAGAGAGATTTATTATAAGGAATTGGCTCACATGATTATGGAGGCTGAAAAGTCCCATGATCTGCTGTCCATAAGCTGGAGACCCAGGAGAGCAGGTGATGTAAATTCCAGTCCACGTCAGAAAGCTTGAGGACCAGAAGCACCAAGCTTTTAAGTCCTAGTCCAAGGACAGGAGAAGAACAATGTCTCAGATAGACCAGTCTGGCAGGGAGAGAGAATCCAACCTTCCTCCGCCTTTCCGTTCAAAGGATTGGATGATGCCCATCCACATTATGGAACACATTATGGAAGACTACTTTACTCAATCCATCAATTCAAATTATGCTAACCTCTTCTGGAAACACCCTGCCAGACACACCCAGAAATAACATTTAACCAGATATCTGGGCATCCTGTGACCCAGTCAAGTTAACACAGCTACTTCCTAAGCCATCATCTCCAGCCCATAGGAAAACTCACCAAACCTGGAAGCATGGCTAGCAGCTGGTCCAGCCCTATCTTTTCAATCTGTTATATAGATTGCATCAGCTTATATTTCCAATTTAGATTTTTCTATGGAAAGTCACACACCTCTCTCTGTGCCCTCCTCAAAAACTCTGGAAGACAGAGTTCAAGTATTCCCAACAAATTTTACGATGTTCTGTTCTAGTCTATGGGAGCACTGAGCCTACCCAGCCCCACCTTTCATTTGTAGTAAGATAGCAAATTAACTGTTATGCAAAACTTCTTTTCAAGGAAAATTGAATGACAGGATTATTTTGGTCAAGTCCTATATACGTGAGTCAGGCAACCTTATGTAAAATATGTGTATATTTCTTGCCTAATTATTTTTTTAGTTTTTTTTTTTTTAACACTTCGCATTCTCTACAAGACTGAGACAGTAGAACCTGTCCATTCAGGATTATCTCCAAGATAAATGAGTACCTAAAAATAAATTCCAATCTGCAATAACATTGTTTTAGACACATTGTAGGTTTCCTAAAAATTTTTTTAAATTTTACTGAGGTCATAGGGGCTTTTAACATTGTGTAAATTTCAGGTGTATATGATTATATTTCCGTTTCTGTGTACATTGCACTGTGTTGAGACATTGTGTCTTATATCACTAAAATCTGAAGACTGACTTACTGGAAGCCAGAGAGTTTAAATCATTAAATTGGGGCTGGCCTGGTGGCACAGTAGTTAAGTGCACACCTTCCGCTTCGGGGACCTCGGGTTTGCCGGTTCGGATCCCAGGTGCAGACATGGCACCGCTTGGCAAGCCATGCTGTGGTAGGCATCCCACATATAAAGTGGAGGAAGATGGGCATGGATGTTAGCTCAGGGCCAGTCTTCCTCAGCAAAAAGAGGAGGATTGGCAACAGTTGGCTCAGGGCTAACCTTCCTCAAAAAAAAAGAGGAAAAAAATCATTAAATAGCCATCAATATAAATATGATGTTTTGTGAGTGCACACTCATATTTATGGAGAGATGCATTGATAACCAAGCGCAAAATGTGCCCTCATCTGTGAACACTACATACTAACCCACAGAGGCGCCCCTTTTTATTTTCCATAAATAACACCAAATCACTCCTGTTTTTATCTTTGCTAGTTTTTGAGGGCTGAGCAGTTCACATTACAGAGTCGGCAGTATTTCACACACATACACGAAATGCTCACTCAACCTTTTCTTCTCTCCAGTCTTCCCCCTCTCCTGTGACTTCTAACAGCTCCATGTCCACTCCTCACTCCTCCGGTGGGAACTCTACGAAACTGCTCTGGTTCCTGATTCTTGATTCCAGGATTGCATAGGCAATCTTGGACATTTCAAAAAACTTGAAATTTTTAAAGCAAATGAACATTTCATCATGGTCCCAGCAGCAAAACAGGACTGTCATTTACAGAGTTAGTTCTCCTTAGAAAGGAGTTTGAAGGGTATTGATAACATATATTTTTTTAATTGATTGAAATCCTATTAAATTTTTATGAGCATGTTTTTCTCATTAAATAACTAGGTTGTTTGTGTAGAGAAGGCACAAATTCTTCCAAAAAACATTTTGAAAGACACCTAAAGAATTATCATTCCAATTCCAAGTGCTCCCTTCAGACAAATTCTTTATCAGGTAAATTTAACTCTTGCCTCAAAATTAAGAGCTATAGCAAAACAGTAAGTTAAGTAGAAGAGAGACCTTAAATTGATTATACTAACCTGAGAATATGTTCTATAAGTGTGAAATAAGGATTCTTGACACAGAAATGAAATATTACAAAGGAAATTCTAATAATATTCTGTAATTGAAAATAATAAACCATACCAGCAAAATCTGAGTTGTTTGGGGAAAAGAGAGAAATAATACTGGAAAAGTGCAAGCATTCTCAGATCTCGTCTCCCTAGGGGTGAGGTGGGTGGGGCAGAGAAGAGAAGCAGGGTGGAATTAGTGTCTTGGTGAGGGAAACTGTTTTATCATGGTAGTCATTTTGGGACTCTTATTATATGATCTTGACCTTTTTTTAAAAATACAGTTCATATAGGACCTAAATGGACTGCCTATCTATTTCTGTACTAAAGACCGTACCTTGATCAGTGACTGCCAAATATCCCTAAGGGTTGAAATATTTTGGTTTTATCCTTAACATGATACCTATTCCATTAACAACATTCTTATTTCTTCTGGCAATTTAGTATCGCTGCTGACTCTGCTGTCCAGGACTTCAATAGCCACGTTATAGTAAGAGATCCCTGTTTAGGGCAGAGTCTTCTACTCCACATCCAAGGACGTCAGAGGACCATCCTTAGAGAACCTTTCAAGTTCATGGGTAGTCTTCTCACAGATGTTTGTCCCAATGTATTGGTGAAGGGGCTGTCCCACCAGCCTTCATAAGCTCATGGATAAGGGATGAGTAAACAGGTTACACAAAAGTAATCTGCTCCAACATTCCTATTTCTAAAAGTTTAGATCTTTTTCTTTACACTATAATACAGAATTCTGGGCATCTCAACTTCATTTAATTTAGAACATCATTGATAATGTGTGTTGGTTATCAAGGTCAGCAGAAATTAGAACCATTCCTAGCTACTCAACATCATTCACTGAATCCAGAGACTCTGATAAAGGTACACATAGTGGAACATATAGACCAATCTACAATCATGTTTCTCTCTTCCTGGGTCTATACTCATTGTATTCATTCATATGAATATTTCCAAAGGCAGATATAAGTAAGGAAATGCTTATAATTCTATTTGATGTATAAGTCCTGTTCTGGGTTTGGAATGGGCTCTTGGGATTTAAAGGGAATGCATACTAGAGAAAATGACTTTTCTTTGCAAGATAACTGCCTCAGGGATAGTCATTACAAGGATTTGAAGGAGACAAAGCAACATCACAAGATAGGAAAGGAACGGAGGCCCAAGGAATTTGGGGACTCTTTGAGTCATCCACATTCTCTCATTCGGACACATTCTAATCTTATACCTTATTTTTGTCTTTTGGTGAGGAAGATTGGCCCTGAGCTAACATCTGTGCCAACCTTTCTCTACTTTGTATGTGGGATGCTGCCACAGCATGACTTGATGAGCCATGTTTAGGCCCACACCTGGGATCTGAACCCATGAACCCCAGACCTCTGAAGTGGAGCACGGGCACTTAACCGCTACGTCACGGGGCCAGCCCCATCTTATGCCCTACTTTTCCACAATAAACTTAATTTTCACATAAAGACCTCATGAAATTCTGAATTTAACCACTGCACATCAGAAATCCAGATGTTCCTCCCATGAATTTGATTTGCAGCTTTATAATTCCTACATTTAAATGATGTAGAGATATTATTTTAAGGAAGTACAGCCTTGCAGAAACCAAGAATTTTGAATTCCGAGATTAACATGTCCTTTAAGTGGTTCAGCATTATTTGAAACATCTGGCCAACCCAGTGGTCCATATATATGTCTTTTATATTTCACAATGATCTGTGCTAGCAGCCATTCAATCAGGCAAAACCTTGGTTTCAATAGGCAAAGCAAAAATTTCCTGGATGGCTGCTGCAATCAAGGACTTCCAGGTTCCCATACTCTAGTGTTGTTCAGCAGTTTGGGCTGTTGAAACAAAATGCAACAGACTGAGTATCTTACAAGCAACAGAAATTTATTTCTCATGGTTTTTGAAGTCTGAGATGGGGGAACCAGCAGGATCAGGTGAAGGCCTTTTCTGGGTTGCAGACTTCTTGTATCCTCAGATGGCAGAAGAGTCTAGGGATCTTTCTAGGGCCTTTTTTATAAGGGCACTAATCCCATTCGTGAGCTCTCCACACTCATGACCTAATCACCTACCAAAATCCCCACCTCCTAATACTGTCACGTTAGAATTTTAATATATGAATTTGGGGGGACACATTCAGACCATAGCAAGTATAAACTGTGTCCTTGTGCCTCCAATTCAAATCAGTTGAGAAAATCAGTCCCAAATTCCAATTTCTTTCAGAGTTCTTTGCATCTTTTCTTGTTATCCGCCATTATCTTGCACAGAATCGTGATGTGTGAATGACAAAACACTTTCTGGCCAGTTTAAACAGGAAATAAATTTACTAAAGAATAATGAGTAGCTAATTCATCTCTGGTAAAGAGAGAGCCAGAGTGCAAAGCTACATAACCAGGAAACAGGTCAACCACTGAGAGGTCTTGCTGATTGAAAAATACACTGTGACTGCCTCCAAGCATCTATGAAATTGCAGGACTGTGTTGCTGAATCACTTCTCCTGCCACCATTGACGAAACTGAGCACCATTGCACTTTTAAGATGTCTCCCTTTAAGAAGCCATTACTCATATTAACTGCTTTCAAATCTCATTCTTATGAAAATAATTCTCATTGGTAGATTCCAAGTCAACTGTATAGTTTCCAGATGCAAGGGAAGACCAGAAAGAAACACCTTAAATACTATTAAGATGGCTTACAGAAAATATAGTAATCATTACCGTAACTGAAAAAAATCACTAAAACCACATTAATTAAATATAAGTAGATAGGCAGAAATAGGCATTCTTATCATACTTTAATGAAATTTTAATGGAGTCATAATGAAATTATTAGAATTTCATTTGCTATAAATCAGGTTCCAATTTGATTTCAATAAAAATAAAATTCAATAAGATAAGGAAATGAAAGACTTATTATAAACATTGGGAAAGAAGAGATGCAATGTTTTTGTTTCAGTTTCTTAATTGTGGATGTCGTGATCATATACCTAGGAAACACAAAATGCACCAGTAAAAATTGCTACAATTAACAATAGAATGTTTTGAGGTAGGTAAAAATACAAGATAAATTTGTAGAATTTTGGTTGGAGAAACGTGGTTGGTAAAGTTCATTTGTTGAGTTCTCGGACAGAAATGGAAATGAGCAACTTGTTATTAGACAATGGGAAAAAATGATCTTGTTATAAAGTGTGTAAACTTAGCTGAATTGTATTCTTGCTTTAGTGTTTTGTAGAAGGTAGAAATTGCGAGTGGTGAAATTGGATATTTAACTGAAGAGAGTTCTAAGCAAAGTGTTGAAGGAGAGGCTTGGTTTCTCTTGACTCCTTATAATGAAATGTGAGAAGAGAGAAATGAATTGAAGGAGTTCTTAAGTAAAAAGGAAGTGGAACTTAAAGATTTGGAAAATTCTCCACCTATCCATATTGCAAAAAATTAAAAAGTGTTTTTGGAAGAGAACAATAAGGATGTGGCTGAACAAACATTTGATAAGGAGATTTGTATGGGTATGAACCATGGACCTAATTATCCACACCAGCAGAAACTGCCAACTTTAATTAAAGGGACAACATGAAGGAAGGCTATCAGACTTACAGGACCAGATCCTAGAGCCATCTGGCTTTGA
The DNA here is from genome assembly GCF_041296235.1 of Equus asinus. Classification (NCBI taxonomy): domain Eukaryota; kingdom Metazoa; phylum Chordata; class Mammalia; order Perissodactyla; family Equidae; genus Equus; species Equus asinus. The sequence goes on along the minus strand of NC_091800.1, from coordinate 38,021,589 downwards.
AGGTGCGCTGTGCTTCAAGACAAAAGAATGACCTGGAAAGTCAATTCAAAGATCATCAGAACTGCCTCCAAATAGGAGGCAACACCTCAGTTTAAACAGACCAGGCATCAGCAGCCCCCAAACCTTGAAGGTGAGACTGCCTAGTAGTCTTGAGGGCAAGAAGGAGCCCTACGGAGCCTGGGGGCACTTACCTCCCTTCCATCCCCTCCTTCCCACCTCTGCATCTCCAAATTCCCCTCCACCCCCCGCTTTGAGTAGCAGAGCTGCAGGGGCATGACCCCCCCATCCATCAAAGCTGCAGGTTCGTGACCACTGTCCAGCAGAGGTGGAACTGCCAACCTGGTGAGTCAGGAAGGCAAAGCATTGAACCAAAGAAGATTATTCTCAAGCCTCAAGATCTAAAGATGTTTGCCTTGCTTGTATTTGGACTTGCTTGGGACGCAGCACCCCGTTCTTTCTCTGATTTCTCTCTTCTGGAATGGAAATGTCTATCCTATGTCTGTCCCAACATTGTATTTTAGAAGTGCATAACTTGTCTAGTTTCAAAGGTTTACAGCTGGAAAGGAATTTTGCCTCAAGATGAATCATACCTCAAGTCTCACTCATATCTGATTTAAATTATTTTTCTAATGAGACTTTGGACTTTCAGGTTGATTCTAGAATGAGTTAAGACTGGGGGCTGTTGGGATGGTATGAATATATTTTTCATGTGAGAAGGGCATGAATTTTGAGGGACTAGGGGTAGAATACAATGGACTGAATATGTTCCTCCAAAATACATATGTTGAAACCCTAACCCCCAATGTGATACAATTCAGAGATGGAGACTTTGGGAGGTCATTAGATGAAGACGAGGTCATGAGGATGAGGTCCCTATGATGGGATTAGCGTCCTTATAAGAGAAGGAAGAGACCAGAGCTCTCTGTCTCTCCGCCATATGAAGACACAGTGAGAGGATGGGCATCTGCAAGCCGGGAAGAGAGATCTCACCAGGGCCTGAATCTGCCAGCACTTTGATCTTGAACTTCCTAGCCTTCAGAACTGTGAAAATAAATGCTATTTTTTCAGCCACCCAATCTATGGTATTTTGTTGTAGCATCTCAAGTAGACTAATATAGAAGGAAACTGAAAATTTATAAAACAAATTTTAGATAAATTATAAAACATTTTAAAAATTGTATGGAAAAAAATTGTATACCAAAGAGAGACAATAGATGCTTAATTGATTTGGGAAAATTAATTGAAGGCAGAGAATAATATCAATATTACTCAAAACTGTTTTTAAAAAAGATACGTGTTTTTGTTGAGGAAGATTGGCCCTGAGCTAACATCTGTTGCCAATCTCCCTCTTTTTTTCCTCCCCAAAGCCCCAGTACATAGTTGTATATCCTAGTTGTAGGTCATTCTAATTCTTCTATGTGGGACGCCCCCTCAGCATGGCTTGATGAGTGGTATGTAGGTCTGCACTGAGGATCCAAACCAGTGAAGCCTAGGCCACCAAAGAAGAGTGCTTGGACTTTAACCACTTGGCCACAGGGCCAGCCCTCTCAAAACTTTTATGGTGTGATGAGAAGGCAATAAGTCAAACAACACAATACTATAATGGAAGAAACATCAAAAAGTTATTCTTTGAAAAGTAAGTTCAGTTTGTCAAAAAGCTGAAGAAAGAAAAGGACAGAGAGAAATGGTAAAGGGGGTAGGGAGGAAGGGAGATAGAGAAAGAGGGAGAAATGTTCAAACCCATTGGCAGTAATGAGAACGCAAATTAAAGTAACGATGTAACGGCACAATACATATGGGAGTCAAAAAATTTATAAATATTGATATCACTCATTTAGAGTGGAAATGTTGATAAAAGAGTACTATCTTTGATTCTTGAAAGAAATATGAATTATTGTAGTCTTTATGGAAAGCAATTTAGAAGCATTTACCAGAATTACAAATGCACTTATCCTTAGACCCAGCAATCCCATTCATGCAAATCTATTCCATAGAAATGAAGTTGTCTCACATCAGTGAGGACCTTATCATTAGTGTCGATTGCTTCGAGTGTTGTTCACACCACATGAGTTGCAAATACTTTGATATCATTCAGTAAAAAACCACCAAAACCTAAGGATATGTATACAAAGATGTTTATTGCAGCGTGATAGTTAGTGGCAAAAAAAAAAAAAAAGGAGATCACGTGAACCCCTATCTGTAAGAGAATGGGTAAATGAATCAGGGTATATATGAAACACAGCGCACTATATTGACATTAACAGGAGTCAGTTATACATATAGACGTGGGGAAATCTACCTATGGATTTTTTGCCTGAGAAAAGCAAGATCCTGAAATATGTGGATATTATGAAAATGGTTTTTCAAGGAAACACTAAATAAAACATTAAATATATGTGTAGATATATTTAGTTATGCATGTGCATGTGAATATGTGTGTGTGTGAGAGAGACAGGCAGACAGACAGACAGACGGAGAGAGAATATTACATGACTGCGGAGAAACAATTCAGATGAATATGTGGAGTGAGTGACAGCATGGATTATGGGGATAGCAAGCTGCAGGGAAAAAATAGCAAAAGATTGAACTTAAAGAGTTGGTATGATAATAATCACACGTATGCATTTATGTAAAATTATCCATATGTACTTGGGGGATAACTTTTTAAAAGAATCAGCCAAGTGTCAGGGAGGAAAAGCTAATTTCAAAGTACTAACAAGCAAAGAGGTGATAACCCGGAGATAGCAGATGAAAACTATTTTTAGCAAAAAGTTTGACAGAGGCAGGAAATTAGGATGGTGACTTAGAGTACTAGATTCAAAGAAAATTATTTACGCAATAGGGGTCATTTGAGCTTATTTTCACTTAGAAAGAGGTAAAATGATTTTTATTTTTATTTTTGTACCTGGTAATGCAACAAAAAGTAGAGGGAACAATATTTGTACACACACAGATAGGAGAGAATGACGTTTGGAACACGTTAGTAAGTAAAAAGGGAGAGGCTCTTTTCTACTAGATAAAAGAAGGGAGGGGGACCGGCCTGGTGGTGCAGCGTTAAGTTTGCACATTCTGCTTTGGTGGCCCAGGGTTCACCAGCGCGGGTCCCGGGTGAGGACATGGCACTGCTTGGCAAAGCCATGGTGTGGTAGGCGTCCCACGTATAAAGTAGAGGAAGATGGGCACGGATGTTAGCTCAGGGCCAGTCTTCCTCAGCAAAAAGATGAGGATTGGCAGCAGTTAGGTCAGGGCTAATCTTCCAAAAAAAAAGAAGAGAGGAGATAGGGAAATACTCTGGGGGAAGAGAAAATAGGCGTGCAGGGGCGGTTGCTGTCCTACTGCCTGACTTTTTGCTGTTTCCTTCAAAGCACAGCCTCAACGCGAGCGAACGTTTTTTTCCCTTGTCCACGGACAACGATAGTGATGAGATGGACACATTAGAGATATAGATGAGCAGCTATGATTCTCTCACTTTGGTCTCAGCCTTTGACTGCCTCCTTTACTGGCCCTGAGTGGAATCAGTGAGAGCGTGATATGCTAGGATAAGTACTCCTCATCATCTAACTAGCAGTATGATGCTGGGGATTAAAGGAAAACCTGCCATCGTTCAAACTTCTGGTAATATCTGAATACCCATTTCAAATATAGATTTATGATACAGTAAAAAAAAAGTCCCATTGTGCATTACATATTGAAATTCTATCAACTGAAGTCTAGATGTATATTTAATATTAAAGCGGTAAAATGTTGCAATAAATAATTATGGCTTCAATCACTGCTAATTCTATGTCTCAAAAATATTAGTAATAAACTTAAAAGGAATTGAAAATATAAAAGTACGCAGATAATTTATGCAAATATTAGGAATGAGCGCATTTTCTCAATAACTTTGAGAAGGACGTGATTCTTTTTGAAGCTAGAATATTAATTGGATAATATAATTTTTTCTATGTGGAAATTGCTGTATGAGTATCACCACCATTAAAGAAAATAGCCTTTCCTTAAATCAGATACTATGAAAGAGAAAGGATATCTTACTGCTTTGGTGATAATATTACCATATGCAGTATTCTGTCTGGGCTGAGTGAACCAAGCAGATAATGTGTTTCGCAACCGACCTCCAGTGAAAGGAAGCATCTATCTAGCATTGTAAACCTTCAGTATAGGAAAGATAGAGGCAATCTAGCAGCTAATAGATCTGAGAAATGATTGTCTCTCCATTATAACAAATTTTTTAAAAAGTATTCGATTACTACAATGTTAACAGAATATTAATAATCATTATGCTTTGTGTAACATCAAATTTATTCTTCAGTCTCTGAGTTCATTGTACAATGATGATATTTGTCTTCTGCCTGGCTTTCATATGAATATTAATTTTAAGACTCATCCAGTAAACAGTCAACTAAAATGTGCATCTCTAGGTATATTTATACTCTAACTAAACATTGACAATTAAATTAGGTGAACTAGAAGTAGGTAGAAATTATTATCCAATTTTCTTTCATGAAACTCCTATTTCTGGGAGGAAGGATTAAGACAAAGGGATTAAGGGAAAGGAGTGAAAAGGAACAGGAGTGTGGAGGGGATCTTGTGAAGAGGAAAAGTTTGGAAGAGCTATTCCAGGAAAGGCACTGTATGTCAACAAATTTCGATAAAAGGATGTTTACAACCAAAAGCAAATAAACACAACTGACCACGCCTAGCTGGGATTTTTATATCTGCATTGGTCATGAACATGGAATCAGCAAATAATCAAAAATCAATATTTCATTTATTTGTAATGATATTTGCCTAGTTCTTTTTATAAGTTTACAGAAGCATGTAGGGAAGAAAGGTAGCAAATGTTACTATAGATTTTTAATCAGGTAATCCTGGAAGATGAGAGGTAACGCAGAGGAGAGTAGATGGTAAAGCAGGAGGAATACAGGAAAAGAATTAATTAATAAGAGTAAAATGAAATGCTGGTTGCACCCAGGAAACCCTGGAGAAAACAGCTCTACATTTCTGGCAAGGTCTATGGAGAGTGGGGAAGGTGCAGTTGCCATAAGGATTTTCACCAGGGGAATTACGTGACTGTCTATGTTGCCTACATTCGTTAAATCCCTAAGGTCACATTTCTGCATCCATTTCTATTTTGTTTATTCTCATCTCTATTCTAGTTGCCCAGTATGAGGGTACATTGCATTATTTTGCTAGAAAATGTAGCATCTGTCACAGTTTGATTTCTGTGATTGCTTTCTATTTTGACATGAATAAAAGATAATTCTGATGAGCATGATTCATTTGAATAAGAACATATCTCTGTATATTTAATTTTATAAATAACATACTTATTTTTGTATAATTTGTGTTTTATTTTAACTATGTATTTCTAGGTGTCCTAGTGTGATATTTAGAATTAAAACTGAATGCGTTGTTATTGCCCTCCTACGAGTGAACTGTCTTAACTCAGTAGCTCCATTTTGCATCTCAAATTTTTGAGATTTGTCAACTCCATTCAAAATTTGAAATGTCGTATAGCCTTCATTATCCTAGTGAGATATCTGATAATTCCATACATGTTGTGGGACTGCGGTAAAAAGCAGACAACAGTTCTTTTGGGCAACAGATTCTCAAAATTATTTCTCAGTAGCAAGCCAGCAAGAAGATTTAAAACAGTTGCCCTGAGTATAAACAAATGAATAAATATATTACTTGTAACGAAAATATTTTACTGCATTTCACAACAATATGCTTTCAACTTATTTTGTCATTTAACCCTCTATGAAAGTTATGGCATATAGTTTTAATTATCCATCTATTTTTCAACAAGCCTATGCGTTACTTCTTATAGATGCAAGGACAAATATGGTATGGCCTCTGATCTTCAAGAATTTCCTTGAATGTGGAAAGAAGAATAGTCGTAATCACTCTGATAGTGGTCTATAGAAGAAACCCTGATAACCTTACAAGAGACCTAGGACTCCAGAAAGGGTTATGAAAGGACGTGACAGTTCTGGTAAATATAAATAAATGTCTATGTGAATAAGGGAGAAAGAAATGTGCTTCAACCAGATGGAACAGCACGAGCAACAGCATTGATGGAGAAATGATGTGAGACATTCTAATACATGCAAAGAATCTGCACAGCCAGAACTGGATTGATATTGGAAATGGAATAAATGAGACTAGGAACAGGCAGGAGTGAGACCAGTTGTATGTTCAAGTAAGGAAGTCAGAACTTCAGAACACTCCATAGTCTGAACTCTTCTTTAAAACTCTGATGAATATATTTTTAAAACAAACCACCATCTAATGACTGAATAAAATATTTAAATTGTGAGTATCAGATATGATTCATATGGCCATACAACTATTTTTTCACCAGATCAATTATATTAAATTATAAAAGCTATTTTGCTCCCAGTTTGGTTGAAATTCCCCACTGAGTAGCTTGCTGGAACCTTGAGTGAACTAAATAGTAATTCATCTAGATCAGAACTTCAGACTAACCTCTCGCTATTCTTTTAAAGAGAAACTCTCTAATTTTCCATATAGGAGGCTACTAGCGTGCTTTGATCTCAAAACACTTCCAAAAAAAGTTCCAATTCTGCAGATCTTAATCAAATAGTTACAAATAAATTATTCCTTCTCTCATGCAAGCTAATGAAGTTCCATTGTAATGTGCTTGAAGGACTGGAGGATAGGAGCAAGATAAATATTTCATGAAAAGCATAGGTGGCAATATGAAGAAATTATATAAAATATCTCAAATGACTAGTTATTAGAATTTTAATATTTTTATTATAGAATAAACATTAGCACGTGTTGCATTGACATTTTGCTTTAATTTCCTCAAATCATCTTGATTTTATTAGGAACTAACATGCTGCCCAGTAATCTTTATGGACTAATAGGGATCATATCTTTTAGTATAGCTTTCAGTATAAAAATAGGGTTGCCATCTACTCTAATTAAGATGTCCTGTATTGGGTAAGAAGCTAGAAAGTGCCTCATAAAAAAAAAAAAAATCTCATTCTAAAGTTTCCTTCGCCTTCCTGTTAATAGAAAGATATAGATATGATTAGGCTTTTATGTTTATAATGAAATTAGATATAATGTAGAAAAATAAAATTATGCATTAAAAATAATTGGAAGCAAAAGAGAACGTGCAGCTCTTATCATGCAAAAATGTTTCGATCAATTGTTTAGAATCTAATTTAATTATCTTCTAAATGAGTCAAGTGGGATAGCAAGTTTTAATCTAATGCTGAGCAAGGCCTTTAGAGTTGCTATTACACAATTATTTTGACTTTTATTTCCCCACGATGGGAGGTATCTCTGACTTTGATGCAATCCCTTGTTATTGGATCATTTTGTCTCTTTGCATACTTCATTCCTTTTCCACTACATTCATCATATTCTGGGCTAATGTGATGTTGTTATTGAACATATGGGATCTAGATAAAAGAAATATATATTCACCATATTTTAGCTGATATTATATATGGGAATCTCTGAGCCTGGCCCCAGCTAAATTAATGTTTACAAGTTAGCGATAGCAGGCAGTTTCATTGGATTATTATAAAAAGTTCTAAATTGGTTACCCAGAAACTGATTGGCTGTGCCCCAGGTAGCAAATGCTTTGAGAGAGAATTTTCACCATCTCAGAAAAAAGGGCAATCTTTGGAAAATTTCCAGTCAATCCCACTGAAATGTTAAGGACACAGTAGCAAAATATCCTTAATTAGTTATAACATCTTACTTCTTAATATTTTGATTAGTGGCACAATATCTCTTACTTTTCATACAGTGGCGCTCAGGCTGATTTTCAATCCATCCATGCACTTCAATCCACATGTCTACCCTATCACTGCACTATACCCTTTTTTCCTAAAACTTGTTTTCTATATGAGTACTTTTCTCACAACTCCCAAAGTGTAATTAGGCACAGATTGCCTCTTGCCTGCTGTCTTGGCTTCTTTCTCATTAGAATCTTGCTATGTTTCTTCATTCACTCTTAATCTTGCCCCCAAATATTTATTCTGTAACTCATCTGTTTTGATAAGTTTATTTCTATCCTATTTCCTTTCTTGCCTTAATATGGGATGACATTAGGCTATCTATAGCCAGACAAAAACCAGACTCGTTGCTTTAATGTCATTTGCTATACTGCCTTCGACTACATATTGACAGGGAGAAGATAGTAGGTCTTGAAGTTTAAGGCAATTGAGCGAAATAACGTGAAAATGACTCCCATTACTTTGAGCCTGACTCATCAAACAGCTGACGAGCACATTAGAGGAATTAAAATTAATGATCATTCTCTTGTTTCCCTATGAAGACACCTGAAAAGTCCCCAACTGTTATGTATTACAAGTAAAATCTTCAAAGCTAGATTTCTGGCTGCTTAGCAGGAGGCTGAATGTTTAATAGTGAGGTTAAGGATAAATTAAAGAATTTTTGTGATGGTTGACATCTGTGAAGTCCTGTGGGTCACTTTATTCTTTAAATTGAACATCCATACACCAGTGGGTAAAGTTTCCCTCCCTTGGGGGTAATTCAGAAGTGACTGTAAGAAAGCCTCATACATCATTTATACCAGGGCTGAAGCCTCAGGAGTTTCTATTGGTCCACATTCTCGTCCCAGCTATCAGATCTAGGTGAGTCAGTAACCCCACTGACACCCTGACCTGACCCAACCCTTTCTGCAGCTCCCTTGTCACCCAGCCTATACATGACTGGAAAAAATTAGAGGGAACACTGACCATGGTGATCTGGCAGGATTGCTGTGGGACAAAGGCCATATGAAAATGCCGACGCAGCTGCAAGTTATGAATAAATTAGAAAGGGTTCAGAGGACAGACACAAAAATGATGAAGCACTTTAAAAACAGACTTATGTAGAAACACTAAAAGGATTTAAATTATTTAGCTTTGAGGAGTGAAGGCTGGGGATACATAGAATAACTATCTTCAAATAGTGAAGCAACCCTCCTTTGTTTAGTTCTGCTGTAATCAACAGTATATAATTTTAACATCAGGGATAAATTCGAAAATTTGGAAAAAATCTTCTCCCTTGGAACGAAGCACATGACTGCTAGAGACACATTAAATGTGATCTTTTGTGGTATCTGGAAAACTGAATAAAAATATCATCTCCACCAACGTATCCCAGTATATACCCCAGAAGTTGAAACAGATGAAGGCTGATTCTCCAAAGCTTATGCATATGGTTACACTGGGAGGCACAGACTCCCCAAACACTGGCCATATCACATGTGGGTACAAATTTTCAGGGTACTTCAAGTTACAAATCTTAAAGTGAGTTATGCAATTAGAAAACTGAGCCAAGCCTGGAAGCAGTAACTAGATGACGATTTTTAACTGGTTATCAAGGATATATTTAAATAGTTTAAGAGTACAAAATGAATTATAAAGCATGATAACTATTTTTAGTTATGCAAAAACATATTTGGGATCTAAGTTATTTAAATGTGTAGAACGCTAATGAAGCAAACATCTGAAGTGCAGGTGAGACCTACAATCTGCTCTCATTCGGGGGAACATATGCTTTTGGGTGGACCAGTGTTATCAAGGCTAATGGTTCCTTGTTATTGCTCTTTGTTCCAGCTTTGCTTTTCACTCCTAACTTGTAGGACAGCTTAAATGGTTGACTTGTTTAAAGTGCTTAATTACTCATGTGGTGGCTATTACCAATACAAATGTCTACAGGATACATAGACAGCTATTGTGTCCCAGCTGATGTTACAATACTAAATGGGACCTGATTACTGTACGTTGCTTTTCAATGCTGTTAATTTGCATGTTTGAATAAGCCTGTTGGGACTCCATTTTACAGCTATTGCTCCGTGTATGCTGCTTGGGATCGCTTTGGGAAACAGTATGTGATTGGCTTTTTCTATTCATCGGAATAGAGGGTTTGGAGCTGCTGACACCATGGCCATTATGCATTGCACCTATGGGTTTTGTGGCCCATTACATATTGGATTGCTGCACTTGCTTACTCTTTTTTTTCTCCTTAGTGCTCAATTTCTGCTTATTATTGAATGTTCCTCTTAAATGTGAAAGCCACCATTAGGATATAATTGTTAATTAGGAAGTACAGAAGGGTTTTAAGTAAAAAAAGTAAGATATCCATCAGGTGGGTTGACGGATTTCTAGAATTAATTTCATAAATGTTAATAGAAATAAATGCCTCTTTTCTTAAAAACTAGATAAGCAGATGTTTTTGATTGTTTCAACCCAAGGACAATTCAGTCCATTCAGACTCTATAAGAAGTTGACAAGTTCGCCTCTGCAAAAAATATTTTAAATTTTGCATTCTCATTACATCTACCATAAAAAAATTTAAAAAATTACTTGGCAACATCGAAACCTAATTTAAATGTGAAAATCAGTCAATGTATTTACTGTAGCATGATGTACATTAAAAGTCCAGGTAAAACCAGCTTCTAGCATCTTCTGTGCTAGGGAACTTGCCTGTTATTCACACATATGTGAGAGAATTGATAATGCTTGCGAACAAATAGCGCCGTACCTTGCACATATTGTTTTCAATCAACAATAATAAAACCTTTTTAAAAAAAAAGTTCTAATTTTTTTCCCGATTGCACTTGCCTTGATTTTTCTGTCAGAATGATAGTAGCAAGGTGATTGCAACTTCTCTGACACTCGGCGGGATTGCTGTGCAAAGGAAGATTTTGATGCCGGGTTCATTGGGAAAGAGTGAGATTGGTGCTATGTGTGTTAATAGAGGGAATACAATATTCATAAAGCATTATTTTATGTCTCTGTCCTTGAACTTGTAAAAAGATTGCATTTGAGGTTTTTTTAACTTTCCTATTAATCACTAATCACCAAGTTAAAGAAAACAAGTATGGGTATTGGGGGTTTGTTGGAGAAGAGGGAAAGAATAAGTTGCCTGGGAAAATATCAATATTTATGCGTAAAACAACAGAAAATTATTGAATAGCTAATAGGGAGTTTAAGAGGATGGGTTGTCTTGAGTTGAAGAACCCCTTAGACCATTCAGGTCAACTCTCTGCTTATGTTGTAAGCTCTGTAAGGCTCAGAAGATAAGACCTAAAGGACTGTTTTGTACTTTCACTGTTAAGTGTTTTTGGCCAGGTAGCAATAACAAAAATTAATAATGAACTGCAGCATACTAAGACGAAATGGATAAAACCTAGGTCAGCTCATTAAGAAAGCAAGTATTTGCTCTAAAAATATTTATGTTAGGAGAGAAATAATAATCTTAGAAGATAGAACACTTGCCTAATGAGGTCGAGTTTTAGAGTAATAATCACATGAACATGTTCACAAAAATCTCATAATGTAGCTGACTACATTCTTGGGCAAGGGTTTCTAATTATAGTCATAGATAGGTATTTATTAAAATAGAGGTTTCTAGGTCCTCCTCTGGAAACAATTGATTCATTTGGTTTTGGATATGGTATAAGAATCTCTATTTTTTCAAAACTGTTTAGATGATTTTGATGATCAACCAAGTTTTCGTATCCCTAGTCTAGAAGACTAGTTTCAGTATAGCTACATAGAAGGGTTGCAGTATTCAATAGCCCCTGCATTTCATAGATAAACCAAATAGAATTAGGAAGAGAAATGGAAAAAGTATTAACAAAAGCAGCAGAAATGCAGAACAGTGTTCTTACCTAGGCAAAATGAGTGCTCTTTAAGAACACTTCAGATATCAGGAATTAATCAGAAGAGGGCAAGTCAATCTGGGCTGCAGAGCCAGGCATCCTTGGAAGACACCAGAAGCCATAGCACAAACGAGAGGATCTGAAGCAATACCCATCACTACCAGTGTACATAGATGGCGTCTGATGATTTATCAACTTCTCATTTGCATTCATTAGGTTGACCAAACAGATTCAAACGTTCTGTAAACAATAGCATCAATTCTATTTAACACAATATATGTACATATATAGCAATTAGAAACTATATCTGGGCATGCATTTGAAGAAATGCCTTTTTAAAAAGTTAATGTAAAAATTTTCTTGAGACTATCTTCTTGATTTTTCAAAATACTGCCTTTAAAAATTAATCAGAGGACAATTTTTTTATATTAAAAATTTATAATCCGTTTAAAACTAAGAAAAAAGAATTTAAGACTTCAAATAAAATTAATATATTTCTTCTCTAATTTAAAAAAACACAAAAGTAAGTCAAAAATTAATAGTGACATGTTACTCTGCAAAAATATACATGGCAAAAATAACATTCAAAGTATATTATTTTCTCAAAGTGTAATATTATATTTTTTAAATAGATTTTGTTTTTAGGGCAGTTTGAGATCTAAAGAAAAATTGTGCAGTAAGTACAGAGTTCTCATATACTCCCTCTCTCTCTGCATACAGCTTCCCCTACTATTAATGTCTTGCATTAGTGTGGTTTATTTGTTACAATCGATGAGCTAATATTGATTCATTATTATTAACTTAAGTCCATAGTTGAAATGCGCATTCATTCTTGTGTTGTACATTCTATGGGTTTTGGAAAATGTATAATACAGCATTTTTACCATTAACATTCAGTGCAGTTCACCATTGGAGAAAATGAAAAGAAAAAGACCTTGAAATCAGGGAGTACTCTCAGGGATAAAATTGTTGGCATTATTAATGAAATATTTTCCTCATTGTATGGCTGAAAAGCCAAACTATCCATCATGTTGCTTTGATTCTTATAGAATGATCTTTAAAGTATAAAAAGGTCACTTTTTTCTGATTCCTCCTGGTGTTCCATTGAAGACACTGTCTCAAGACCTGCACTTTATTGACCAAACAAAATGAGTCAAGAATGTTACCTTTTTCAAATAATAGTACATGCTTTAAAATAAGTTATAACAGGAAAAAGACCAAGGCACAGATAGTCTTAGAAATTATTGTGTAGCTTAACCTCATCTATTTCCAAACATATTAAAATCGTTAATACATTTTCTTCGATTTATCATGGCAGTACATTAAAATACAATATTAAGTTCTCTAGTCTTCAGTATACATTAAAAAGAATTATCCAAGGAAAATTAACATTTTCTTTTTCAAGCAAATTAATTTCTGGGAACAGCAAACTACATCAAGAGTTATTCTAAATATTTGTATTGTTTCCATATTATGTTATTTGCATGAGGTCATCACACACATTCTAATTTCAGGTATAAAATATGTATCTGATTACTGATCTGGTACACCTTGCTGAAAGTGCCTTTTAATTAATATTACAGTCCAATTAATTCCCATTTCATGGGCCATTAAGTGTTAGTTTTCTGTTGAGGTATCTTGAACAGATCAGTTATCCATGAATCTCAGAAGAAAAATAGCAATTTTATGAATATGCTTTTCTGAATTCCCCACTGCATTTGTTTTGAAATTTTAGCACTCTTCCTGCTTGTCTTTCACACCAGTACTGTGATTCTAGTCATAGGAGTCATAATAAAATGTGAATCTGAGTTTCAGATGTAAAGTGAAGCATGGCTTTACAAAGAAAGCAGAAATTACATATAAAGTCAGCCTTACTTGTTATGTGTGGGTTTTCAGAATCTCATCACAAGAATTTTCTGTTGGCATACAAGCGATTGACAGTAGGAAGCAAACAGAAGACATTGCATTGGGGTGAGGGACATAGCTTCTATCTGACAGTATGCTGCATCCACTCCTAAATTTCACACAAGTCATATTTTTTCTTACATAAAACTACAAACCTATATATAATGAGCACTTTAGTTAATATCCTACATGTACCATTGCTTGAATCTTCTCCTTTAGCAAATACTCCTCATATTCTCTATTGTCTCTGTACTTATAATTTATTTCACTTCAGCTCCACTTTAGAAGCTTTTCCAACACAATATAATCACTTCTCAGATAAACTTCAATGGTTTCTATTTTGCTGCTGCACAATATTAGCCTTTCCTAAATTAGAAAGACAAACAAATATTTTGGATGATTCTGAACTATTTGTAGAAATATTAACACACACTCACAAAAATGCAATCATGGCTGTTACCAAGACTGTTGATTCTCTATGTCGTTGCCAGCTGTGTAATGTCATTGCCATTGATTGGGCACAATTTCAACAGAACATACCATATTCTTCTCTATAGACAATTTTTCTAGCAAACAAGGCAGTACAAAAATGTTTAAGATGAATTATTCACTATTTAGTATTTCTTTGTGCTCACTGTGAAGCAAAGTGAATTATATAGTAGTAGGTGGCATTTGTCAATAGCACATTCTGTCAGAGAGAAGCACTAAGAATATGACAAATAGGTGTGTTGAGTAACTGGGTTTAAACGTTGAAACCAGTTCCTTTAGTTTCTAAAGGATGGGTTGAAAATAACATAGGAATTTTCTGGATACAGGTGGGTATATTTAAAACAATGTGAGAATAATCTAAGAGTTAAGTTGCTATTTTTCAATAAAATGGAGATGAAATCAATGGGATAGCCTAATATTAACACGTGGTGTTTGTGATAACATCTATTTACATTAGTGGGACAGTTGCATTGTCTCTCACATTCACCTTCTCTTTGATTACCTTTTTGACAAATCTCTTTTAGCAGTTACTCCAGGAGCAGAAAGTCTATGGCAAAGCAATTAAGGAGTAGGTAAGATACAGTTCACATTAGTGAAACTCTTTCCTGTAAACAATTCAAAACGAATGTAATATAGAGCCACTGAAGGTGGGCAAGGGTGAGCTGGTGGGTCACATGGAGTGAGCCATCATTTTACTTCTCTGCAGAAAAGAAAGGTTATCACACAAAGCATCAGAATTACTGGATGATACTGATAATTTAAAGCAGTAAAGTTGGAAATGAATGCATTATGAGGATGAGTGCAAATCAAATATATTGATAATGCAAATAAATACATGACAACACGTAAAATGGCGGTCATCTTAAATGTAAATTGGAGTGTTTTTAATATTATAAAAATAGTGCTATTCTTGTGCATATCCAAACTCTCTTGATACAGTCTTTATCTTTTCCCTAATTAGAATTCCTTGATTTCAATGGCACTCATTTAATTTTTCAATTTTGTTCAGATGAGCTTTCTTACATTCCTGAGTGAGCGAAGAAGGAAAAAATATAGAACCTAGATGTGTATTTGCAGATGGAGTACTTGTGAGAAGCTGTGATATGGTTTTAATATAAAATTTAAGTTTATCTTCTATGATTGACATGTGTGTGTGAATGTTATCTCTTCGAGTTCCTTGCCCTCAGGAATTGCCCGTAGTCTCAGAAACAACTAAAACCCTGACAAAAATACACATTCATCTTTTTAGAAAAATATTTGCATGTTTAATAAACCATACTTACTTTTAATATAATTACATTTTAAAGTGCATGTACGGGGCGTCTGATCCATATTCTGCCCCAAATATGAAATAATATTTCCATGGATCTCTTTCTATCTCTGTATACACACACACATACACTATATATTAGTTCTGTGTACAAGGATATTAAGTTGTTGAGATTAAAGAAGTGCCACTAGAAATATGAAATATATAGGATTCAAAATGATTAAAAATAAGCTTTATAGGTTTATATAAATAAAATATTTTGTAGTACAGTGCATAGACTGAAAATTGTCTTTATATTAGATGTGTGCATAGGGTGTTTCAAATAAAATCAGCTCAAATTAAGCTGTGTCCGTGATTTCAAAGTGATTGTTTGAAAAGTTAATAGTGTAGTCAACTGGTTTTTTGGTTTGGTGGATAAAAAACAAGTAGATTGATACTTTTTGTTTGTTCAACTAACCGAATCAACTCATTGTTTGCATCATATTGATGAAACAATGAATCATATTGATGCTGTGAATCATATCGATGTCAACCATGAAACAATGGATTCTCTATTCACAGTGTCTCTGGGAATGGAGTGATCATCAACTTACTAGATCAATTTCATGTCAAATGAATATGAAGAGACTGCTGAGTGTATTAGATGGCTTATGCCATCCCTAATTATCCCAGTTTTATAGATAATGTTAGAAAGAAAAATAACGGTGGAAACAGATGATTCTCATGTTTAAACATTAAAAACAATTATATTAGTTAGCTTATTTCACACATATAATTGGTTGTATAAAGTAGAAAGAGTAACAGAAAGTTGTAATATTCAGTATTTTTTGTAGGTACACTGAAGTAAACTGGATGGACTGGGATTTATTTAAGCGGGAAAATTTATATGATACTGAATTCGGTATTAATGACCATGTGAACGTGGATAACTAATTCCGCCTCTTTTAGACTTAGTCTCTCTGTCTGGGTAACTAGTTCCACTTTTTTTAGCCTTAGTTTCTCTATCCGTGTAAGGAAAAATATACTTGAGCAAGAAACTTGCCTCCCAGGGCTATTTTGGTGATGCAATGAATTGGAGTATATGAAATCACTTTATTCATTGTGAAATAGAGTATAAATATAATGATGATCACTGAGTATGTCTGGTTAAGTTGATACAGATATAGCTCCATAGCCTTATTGAAAGGACTGAGTGCTTGATATTCTTAGAGATTTGTTAAAGCTGTAGAAAAACTGCTGAGATGGATAAAATGAGAAAAGCTTGGCAACCTGTGTTAGAAAATTGTGTGTTTGAAACAATGCTTAAACAACTGCCTATAATGAAAGTGCCATAGTCTATTAGGTAAATTAGCCTAATAGAGGATTCAGATACCACATAATTAATGGAATTATGTGAAAATTGAGTATTCAAATTGCTGAAAAGTTTGAGCATTTGTAAACATTACTTATTTATCTATTTAGAGAAGAAGAAATAAAAAGTTTCAGTTGTAAAAAAATGCTGCCTTCTTTTAATGTAGGAGTATATTTGAATTTATAGTTAGAAATGTATACTTATTTTCATTTCTTCTATTCTTTATTTTTTTAAATTTTATTTTACTTTTTGTTGGTTATCTATTTAGATACATGCCAACTGTATTTCAACGCCTCCTACATGAAAGGCACATTTTTGATACCAGATCATAGTTCCTTTGTTTTTATTATTTATTCATCATCTTCATTAGAAAATAGAACCGCATCCTTAGATATTTTATTTCATAGACAATGCATCTATTCATTGGAATCTGGGACTGAATGTCACTTAAGAACCTATACAGGGGCCGGCCCAGTGGTGCAGTGGTTAAGTTTGCATGTTCTGCTTCTTGGCAGCCTGGGGTTCGCTGGTTCAGATCCCAGGTGCAGACATGGCACCACTTGGCAAAAGCCATGCTGTGGTAGGTTTCCCACGTATAAAGTAGAGGAAGATGAGCATGGATGTTAGCTCAGGGCCAGCCTTCCTCAGCAAAAAAGAAGAGGAGGATTGGCAGTAGTTAGCTCAGGGCTAATCTTCTTCTTCTTCAAAAAAAATAAAGAACTTATACCAAAGCAGGTGACTGGGATCAAAGAAAGGATAGTTGAGAAAACCAGAGGAACCTGCAGGATGATAAAATTGTTAAGGCTATAGCCCTTGAAAGCCATTGTCACTACCCTCACTGAATTTATATGCTACAGTGGAAGATACAGACATGGTGTTATTCTTCATTTGAGTAAAAACTTTGATGATGTAGAGTCAGAGATTTTATCTATATATAATAATAACATCATACGATTGTCTAGCCGAAGTATGAAAATCATATGCATCTTGGTGATGATAAAGAAAAGTGGGCCCTCTCATAGGCTGAACATAGGAATATAAATTTCAGGAGAAGTACACATTTCAGGAGGGCAATTTGGCACTGTGTACCACAAGCCTTTAGAAAGTGTTTTCCTTTGACTCAGCTATGCACTCGTAGGAATTTATCCTAAGGAAATTATCAAGAAAACGTACAGATATATATACACATATTAGGATATTCTTTGAAGCTTTACATATCAGCAAAAATTTTGAAAACAACAAAAATGAATAGTAAGGCACCAGTTCAATAAATTGTTCTACAGATCCAGAAATGGAATGCAGCCGCGCAGTGTTTAACATCTGTGTTTGTGTGTATGTGGTGGGGACGTGAGGCAGTATGGGCTGTAAAGAGAGAAAGAGAGGGACAAATATTCATGGTTTTTTTTCAAGTGAAGAAAGAGGATTAAAAGTATATATTGCAATCAATTTTCATTTTATAAATCAGTATCATAATGATCTGAGTTTACTGGATACATTAAGCTTTTTAAAGGCTAGTACCTGCTGATTTATTACACTAAGTATTCATTAATTATTGAAAATTTCATGTTTAAAAAAAGCAGCCATAATTCTGTCATTTTGAGGTAACCAGTTTTAATATTTTAGTCTTTAATTTTGCAGGTATTTAGTAGGTGTGTGAAAATATATAGATAATATTCGATTACATCTTTGCAGCTGATATACTATATTAAAAGTCAATCTGTTTTCAAATACCAACATAATTCAACGTGAATAGCAGATTTTAAATACAAACAGAAATGCAAACGTCAGGATCCCAGTACTTTAAAACAGGTGGTGTTTATCGCTTTTTAAACGCCTTTCTATCTTTACTAACAACAAGGTGGGTGGGACTGCAAGCTGCTATATATTTAACACGACTCTTTAACTTTAAAGAGCTTCTAATATGTATTTTTTGATGACTAATCCGTAAGGTGATTCACTCTCAACTGCATAGAAACATTCAGTCTTATTTGAAGAGAAAAAAAAGCTGCTAGTTTAATCAAGATTATATTGTTGGCAGGGAACCAAAAGCCAAAAACAGATTTTTGTTTTATTTTCAAAAGGAAGCATTGGCAGGATGACAATTTAACAAGTATGCAGCTGTAGGTGTGGTGACACCACTTTTAAAGCCATGTCTTCAGAGAACAATTGGCTTAACTAGTTGGATTCAAAGCACGTAGAGAAGGTAAGCAGACGGATTCTATACGCAGATAAGGAAATATTTTATTTATATGATTATTTATAGGTTTATATTAACAGTAATAACTGTTATATACCATGTAATCTACATAATTAGCTATATTCAGACATTTACCTTTGAACAAGTTGTTTCAACTTGAGCACTATTGGCATTTTGGACCAGATACTTTGTTGTTGGGAGTGTCGGCCTGTTCTGTGCATTATAAAATATTTGGCAACATTTTTGACCTCTACCTACATAATTGGCCCCGAGGCTGAGTGGTTAAGTTCGCATGCTCCGCTTTGGCGACCCAGGGTTTCACAAGTTCAAATCCTGGGCACGTACATGGCACCGCTCATCAAGCCATGCTGAGGCAGCATCCCACATGCCACAACTAGAAGGACCCACAATTAAAAAAAATATACAACTACAAACCAGGGGGCTTTGGGAAAAAAAGGAAAAATAAAATCTTTAAAAAAAATTCTTCAAATATTACCAAATGTCCCTTTAGGGAGGAAAAATCACCCCTGATTGAGAACCACAGCATTAGAATATATCATGGAATTCTCTTTCCAGTCCTTCCCTCAGGCTATATAATAAGAAGGAATAGAGGCCTCTTCTATATTTAAGGAAGAGATGTCATCGCCATATTCTTTAGAATGATAATGAGGTACTAGACCTTAGAATTGCCTATCTAGCCCAAAAAGTCTTTGCCAGGTCACAAAGACAAAGGTTATATGTTGATGTTTAGTCTAACCTCCAAGCTCTTAGCAAAATGCTTCTTTGCCTGGCTCTTTCCTCTCTGCCTAGATTATCCTCCAGCTGGTCCTTGTTTCTGGGCATGACCTGGATCGCAGTGTCCTCAGAGTTGATAGATAACATCACCTCGAATTAACAAGACTACTAATAACATACAGTTTGACTAACTGCCCACATAAAATTCAAGAGATTTATTAGCTTCTTTATGAAAAACATGTCCTGCTGCTTTCTCAATTTTCATTTCATCTCTTTTGTCTATATTTTCTCAAAATATCAACTTCAGTTTTACCTGCTTGTCACATTTTTCACACTTTTGACATCTTCATGAAAGTCAGCTCTAAGCCAGCTACTGAAAATAAATTGAAAATACATTTATTGGAAATAAAAATATTCAATCATCCCCCCACTGCATTAAATAACTACTCTTTATACATTGGTTGTTCTGTGTAGTTGAGATTATTCTCATCATTCATTCACTTGATAAATATTTTCATTGACGCCTATTATTTGCCAGGCAATGTCATAGGCACAAAGGATTGAACACTGGCTTCTCTGTGCTCAAGAGCCTGCAATGAGAAGAGACGAAATAAGGAAGAAAATAAAGCTTATAGTGATAATAGGCATAAATAACCACAGGCTGCTATATGAGAGCACTCGAGAGGGCCCGTTGATCCAGTACTGAGAGTTTCTTGGACAAATGAACTCTTCTTTCATTATAACTCGGTATTCAAATTTGACTCCTCAAACATAAAAACAGTAAATTAACTTATTTTCTAGATTCTGGACTTCATACACGCTATAAAAGACAACTCACAACTCATTTCTTCTCAGGAAGTTTTTAAATCCTGATTTTCCTGTGTTTTTTTTTTTTCCTTTTTTTTTAATGCTTGCTTTGTGACTATAATTTTCAATAGATATTTCAGGAAAATATAATTTTCAACACATATTTCAGGAAATAAATATATTTTCTTCCCCAGAAATACTACATCTTCATTGGAATAGTCAGTGTTGCATTATCATTAGCCTTTTATGACCTCCATTAAGGTTCTTTTGTGAAAACTATTTCCTGGGCAATTTTAATAAGTACTTTCCTGTCCAGTAGGGTTGCCTACCTAAGGTTTTTCCAAACCATAGTGCCTGGTCCAAGATCAGCACTCGCTCCACTCAAAGTTGTTAGGATTATAGACAATCAGATTGAGAAAAAGAGATTCGGGGAAGACATGAACAGTAATAAGAACCTCTTTAAATCAAGGAAACAGTGTTTTTCAATGTTGGCTACTGTATATCACCTAATTTTAATTAATGTAGCTAAAAATTGCAGTACTTAAAAAGTGTCAGAGAAAATTGTATGTGCACTGAGTGTCTCAAATCTACCTCGACGATGCAATATGAATTCTTTTTTCTATCTTAGGATGGGTTGCATTACTTTTGGGGATAAACGCACAGTTAAAATTTACATTCCTACTTTTATTTTCATGGTTATTGTTTTTGTTTTGTTGGATTCATGTGATTCTCGGTTTTTTGTTTGTTTGGCCAGTTGTCCTTTTGTGCATTGATGCTGAATATTCCCAAGGATGACTTAGAGCTGTACTCTGACACCAGGAGCGCAAGAATACCTAGTCCTAGAGAGGAAGAACAAATTTGAATTATTAGTGCTACATATATTAAAGATCTGTAAAAATAAAAATAACAGCAGAAGATGAATCCTCAGAGAAAAACATCAAAATGGCCTTGAAACAACTTATAGACTGATGTCGTTTGTTATAAATATGTCTGGATGGTGAAAGGATATAAATTTATTGCAATTAGAAGATATTAATAAAATTTTTGTAGGGGGCTGGCCTTGTGGCTGAGTGGTTAAGTTCGCATGCTCTGCTGCAGGCGGCCCAGTGTTTCGTTGGTTCGAATCCTGGGCACGGACATGGCACTGCTCATCAAACCATGCTGAGGCAGCATCCCACATGCCACAACTAGAAGGACCCACAACGAAGAATATACAACTATGTACCGGGGGTCTTTGGGGAGAAAAAGGAAAAAAATAAAATCTTTAAAAAAAAAAAATTTTTGTAGTAAATTTTCTCTTGGAAGGTAGACTTCAGGCTTTATTTTGGGGAATTAGAGCCTCGCTCTTAAAAGAAGTTGAATATTCTAGATTTTTCAAATCAGACTGGATTTTGTGACTATCTCATGCTTAAAACTCCAAGAAAGCCTTAACTTCTAGATCCTAAAAGTCATACCTTTATAATTTTTTTTCAGAAGGAAAAATTCCTTATTATCAGTCTGATAAGATGCCTTATTTCATTGGATGTTCTGATGATGCACAGTTACGGTGGAAAGCAACATATGATCATTTTCACTTGTTTCAAGTCCTGTTCTAGTTTGGCTTCCGTTGATAATTCATCACTTGACAGTGATTAGAAAACAAGAAATGTTCTTATAAATGGGAGAAGAAATTTAAGAGAGAACATGCAGAAACTGCCAAAAACATGCAAACACATAATACACTCTGGCTTTAAATAGACTAATTCTCCTTCAGATGTTGCCTTTCAATTTATAAAGAGAATTGCAAAATAATCCACAAACCAGCTTGAGGTTGTCTGAGAAGTCATGGAAAATGGGAGGGATGCCAGAAAGTTGAAACTGATCAGATGTGGAGATGCATTTCAGAATCTACTGCCACAGATGTTTTTATGACAAAAAGCAATGATTCGTTTATTAGAGAAAAAGAGTAAGCCCACGCCCCTCCTTTTATGATCTTTCTGAACCAGAGCTGAGGGAAAACCTGGTGAACATATTATTTGTAGATCTGAGCAATACTTCAGCAGAGTGCCACATGATATCCCTTTGAAGATGAAGATAATGTGATTATGTGAGATAAGCTTGTAAATGATACTGCATCTTGCACTATGAATTAGTGTCATCCTGGAGGGCTGGTTTATTACCATGTCACAGTCCCATGCTTGGATCAGTCTCAAGAGTTTCATTTATAGCTTGGAGAAATATATACAGTGTGATTATGAAATAGGCAAGAAACATGATGTTCTGAAGGAAAGGGAATAGGTTAGGATGTGAATCAAAAGAGGTCTCAATAACCTCGTAAAAATACATACAAAAGAATAATACAGTGCTTTAGTTGAGTACAAAAAGAGCAATTATACCAATCAGGATTATTGCTATGGTGGTTTTAAAATTACATGCATAGATTCTTTGATACTCCCACATTCAAGCAGCAGAGCTTAATTCCCCTCGTCTGGAGCATCGGCTGGACTTAGTGCCTTACCTCTACTGGCTATAATACAGAGAGGACGGTATGCCTCTTCTGTTATTAGGTGTTTAAAAGGATTGCAGCTTCTGTCTTGGGTGCTAATTCTATCTTGGATCACTTGCTCTGGAGGAGGCCAGCTGCCATGTCATGAGGCAGCACTATGGAAAGGCCCATGTAACAAGGAGCAGAAGCCACTAACCACCAGCCAGGGAGAAACCTGCCAACAACCACTGACATCAGCCTAAAGCTTTATCGCATCCTCATGAGAGACCCTGAGACAAAACCACCCAGATAAGCCACTACTAGATTCCTGACCTTCTGAAATTATACGATATAATACATGTTTTGTCATTTTATTATAATGTTGTTTAGAATGTACGTTGTTGTTTTTACCTGCATAATTTTGGGGGTAATTTGATATGCAGGGATAGATAACTAATATAAGCTATGATACTTAGCAGTAGAATGTATGAATTACAAAATAGGGTTGTAGGCACCTTAAAATGAATATATCCCTAGTCTAATTTAGTAGACAAAGAATACATAGAATGGTAGTCATACCTTACTCTGTGTTCAGTCCTGAGCACCAAACTGAAAAAGGAAAAGGGCTACCTGGATAAGTCTTACTAGAAAGAGCTTGGGATGCTCAGCCTTGTGAGGAAAAGGCTGGTAGGCAGAGTAGAACTGTCAGTTATTTTAAATGTTGGAAAGATCAACATATGAAAAGGCAATAAAATTGTTTGGCAACTTCCGGAGCTATTCAGAGAATGGGCTGCATCAGGTGCTCAGACAAGCTGAATAAGCCTGTCTTATAGAGATATTCGGATTAAATAACCCAGAAAATAAGTTGCATAATTTAGACTCTACCATGTATTAATGTGTACCCGTGGGTTTCCTTCACTCTGGCTATAAACTGGCAATACCTACAGAATATGAAAAAATAAAAATGCCAGGGTGACCATAGACTTATTGAGTCAGAATATCCGGTGATAGGACCTGGGCATCTGTATGTTTTTGAACTCCCCTTTGACCCTGATGTGTAGTCGGGGTTAAAAATAATTAATATATTCATTTTATGGCTTTCTAATTTACAGAAATAATATTTGATACTTCTCATCATGGAAATGACAGACTTTCACTATCAAATGTAACTATACATATATAGAGAACAGAAGCTAATAGAAAAGTTGCCAGTTTTGAGTAAAATCGTTAGTGTAAGTGCTGCATTTCGCAGCCATCACATTCATCAAGAAATGGCTATCCATGCAACCGAAGAACTTTTAATAGTCCAATTGCTGGCCAGCTAGAAAATAAACTCAGGAGCCAGACCAGGATAACAATAACAATAAAAATGATAGTAAATTGTTTCTGAGCAGTTACCATGCGACCAACAATTACTAGGAATTTAAGATATAATTACATATCTAAATTGTACAATAGTTGCATGAGTTAGGTATTATTATTAGGTTCGTTATTATATTCAGTACACGTCCTACAATGATATAGGAATATGCATTTATATATATTATATTCATTGCATCCATATTATATTCATTCATTTATTGAAACATTAAATTAATTTATAACATTTAACATGTGTTTATATATATTCTTTTTTATATATACATATTTATATATGTGCATATACTTACAAAGAAAACTCTGTTCGGACATTTGTCCAAGGCCATTCAAACAGCAGTTGGTAGAGCAGCTATTTGGAGCCAGGCATTCCAGGCCCCAGAGCTCTCAGTCTTGACTGCTATAATTGAGTTATTCATGAGTGACAGAGCAATATCATTTGTGTAAGAGTTTCCTGCCTTTTTTTAATCCCATCTGCCAAAGACAAGTATGCACCCAATAATTTTCTCTGCACTTTTACTTCCTGAAGAAGGACTATTGGTTCCTAAGAGAGCAGCTGGATCAGTTGAAGAAATAAAGGAATGGAAAGAGGAGGGAGAAAAGCCAGAGAACAAGGGGTCCATGTCTGAAAAGCGAGGGCTTCAGAGTAGCCTTGGGGTATAAAGAACTTGAGGAGGAGGGGAAGAGATATCACAGAGTGTTGCAGAAAATTATAAACGGGGTCTTTTTTTGATGGAAAGACTCCACATATACTGTGTATGTAAGTGATTTTACATTTCTCTCTCCTTCTCCTAATGGTAAGCTTCTTGACAGTATCTTGCTCATCTTTGATTCTGCTAAAGACTCAAAGAATGTATATCAGATTGGGGCTTGGCTCAGGTTGCCTATATATTTAGAACAATATAGTGATCACTGGATCACGAAATCCTTAAAAGGTTTTGAGGCTACTGCCTAGACAGGATGGAGAGAAAACGTAAAGAAAATCATATACACTCAAGCTAGAGGAAAAGAAGGAAGGGAAGATTCTCTTTTAGCATACCATTATCATATTAATGCCATTTTCAATAGCAGTTAAGTCCCCAATTCCAAAGCGTGAAAATTCAATATTAAATGCATTGCAATGAGTATAAAAACTAATTTCTAGTTTTGCCCTTTCTTACATGAAATTTTTTAAAAAAACAAAAAACTCTAAAAATTTTAAAATCTAGGATTGAAGTCAGTTTTTTCACAGTACTTCATTACTCGTTAACTTGTGAGCACAGTATTGCTATTTGATTATTGTACATTTATAAAGCACTTTTTATTAGTAGACTAAATTTAACACGTATTTTACAGGTATTTATTAGCTATTCTGGGAATTGAATGAGTCACTTTAAGTTGCAAAGAATAAACCCGAGCCATTACTGCTATCGTATCGTTGAATGGTAGTGAGATTCTTCTTGTCATGAATAATAGTGATTCATAGAGCATTACACATGTTTCCATCTCAAAATAAGAGCTTATGACCACATATAATCATCAAGGTATAGTCTATGCCTCTTCATAAATAGCTTTAGAAATAGCCGTGTCTGGAAGATTCGTTTGTGGCTTATAGAATTGGCAGAACTCTTGAAATTCAAACCATATTACTTGTAGGGTGTTTGTTACAGGCTGCCACTAACTGAATACACAGAATCTGATGGTCAATTCCAATTCTACTTAGGTTGTATAGATATGGACGTAAAGCAGTGTTAGGTCATTGTCACTGACACAAAGCATAAAAAGCAGGGTCTTCAAGGAGTTATTCTCAATTGAAAGTGACATACAATAATAAGAAAACAATTCTAGGCAAAACTAGGAGTAGCAATAAGAACCTGAAAGAGGAGTAAAAGGAAAAGGAAAGAATAACAGTTGATTTTTTGAGGGGAAGGAAAATAGGCTTATTCGGTGGGGGGCACTAGAAAGGTGTTTCCTAAAATTACCAAAAAGTTAAGATAGGAATCAATCCAGTTCTGGGTTATTCAGATAAGTAATATTTTACAAATCACAACCTAAATGCGTAATTGAAATGATCAATATTTTTTTTCGTCCTTTGTATTTATTAAGACTACACATCAAAAATAAAACAATAGTTAAGGCATATGCAGTTTTTAAGACACTAAGAATTAGATAGGGATATGAATATAGAATTTGTACGGGCATGCAAATGGATATAAATTTTCTCCAGAAAGTCTTAGGTTGATGAAACCACATCCATATGTTTAGCTTTAAAATTTAGGCCCCTTGGTCTGACAAAGAATGTTTATGCTCCATCTGGGTGTGAGAAGTAGTGTCTAGAAGATATTATTTACAAGACTGGTGCGCTGGGATTCCTGGGACATTTTATGGTTTTGGCAGATGAGACACATTTATTAAACACCAGAGCTATTTTTTTTTGATCTAGGATGAAGTCACTCTAGCTAACAGGCACAGTGTCCCGACAGAATCAAACCCTTTGTTAAGTTGATGCTAAATTGTTTGTGCTCTACTCTTTCTAAGCGTTTCTCAAAATAATCCTCTAGACCAGAAACATATACCTGGATCTGACAAATTTTGCCCTAAGAAATTGTCAGTGTCGGTCCTACAGCTCAGCTTCCCTCAGGGGTTCCAAGGTTCAAACTTGCGTGTTGATTGTGCCTTACTTTTTCTAGGTCTTTCCTTGCTTGGGATTTGCAGCAAGAGATAGGCAGGGGTGAGTCATGATTACAGGCCTATCAAGTTTCTTAGCTTGGGAAACTACATCATTAGCTTAATTGTAACACAGCCCTTCCAAGATAAAAAAAAAAAAAAAAAAAGAAAGAAAGAAAAGAAAGAAGATTTAGCAACCTTGCTTTCCTTCTAAATACCTATTGACTGTAAAACTGGTGATAATGGCTTTTTGCTAAATTGAACATACCAACATAACACGTGAAAAATTCATCTCATTATAATACTCTCATTTTTTTTTCCAATCGGGAAAGCACATTTATTCGGCTGTTTGCCCTTTGTTTTTATTTTATTTTCTTCGGTCCTGTGTCTGTATGACTGTTACCTCGCCTCTCCTCCAACCTGCTACTGCTCTCAGGAAACCTCATAATTCACAGCTTCTGTCTGTCACAGGATCCTCCTCAGCCTGTCTGAGCTAGTATCTTTTTTGAAGAAACAGAAGCACACTTCAATCTAAACTAAAATACTCCACTATTCATAGATTCCAGGAAGAGTCAGTCTCCCAAGAGTCCAATACCAGGAATTAGAGACTCCTTTGGAAGCAGGCAGTTCTCTTTCCTTTGCTCAGCTCCGTTCGTGTCTAGGAGCTGGCTTTAATTTTGCTCCTTTCTCTCTCATTCCTCTCTCTCCCATTCCTCTTCCCTCTCTTTCTCCACCTTCAACTCCCTTAACTGTTTTCAGTATTTTATTATGCACATGGTCAAAATGGGTGAGATCTACACTTTCTAGTTTATAAAAACTCTATCCCAGGGGCTGGCCCCGTGGCCGAGTGGTTAAGTTCGCGCGCGCTCTGCTGCAGGCGGCCCAGTGTTTCAGTGGTTCGAATCCTGGGCACGGACATGGCACTGCTCATCAAACCACGCTGAGGCAGCATCCCACATGCCACAACTAGAAGGACCCACAATGAAGAATATACAACTAGGTACTGGGGGGCTTTGGGGAGAAAAAGGAAAACATAAAATCTTTAAAAAGAGAGGAAAAAAAAAAAAACTCTATCCCAGCTGCAGATAAATTAACTAGCTGTCTCTGATTCCCATTTCAAAACTCCTCAGGGTGATAATGGGATTGGTTCAGCCGGGATCAGGTATACGCCTTGACTGAATCAACAGCAGTAGGAGGCAAAGACATGAAATAAGAAGACTCTTGTGAAAATATCACATGAGTGAATGAGCGACCAGATCACAACCGAGCAGAAGGCCCGCTTCTTTGCATCTGCTACCCTCTTTTCTCCTTTTTTCTGTCATTATTGGGTCCATTGCTTGATCTAAAAACTAGGTTAGCTAATTTTTCTGCTACACTATATTTCTGTTAATAGATTTTGCAAAAATATATATATATATTTAAAATTTGGAATTTATTTTAAACAAATGGTAATTGTCTGTAATGGTAACTTTCCAGCACCTTACTTCAGCATTTACATTTCAAATAGAGTTCTAGTTTCTCACAATTTTCCTATTTGTACATTCTGGTATTATTATTATAATAATTAATGTTTTCCAGGACTATTTTATCTTCTAAGATTTTATTAGGAGAAATTGTAATTTCCAAAATTTCTAATTCTTTCATGATATATCTTCTGTATTAGTCAGGGTTCTCAGGAGAAACAGAACCAAAGGGAGATATCTATTCATATCTATATCTCCATATCTATATCTATATATAATTTGGAGACAGGGAGAGAGAAATTTATTTGACTCACAAGATTGTGGAGGCTGGCAAGTCCAAAATCTGTAGAGTGGGCTGGCACGCTGGACGCCAGGGAAAAATTAATGTGGCAGCTCAAGTTTGACGGCAGTCTAGGGGCAGAATCCCTTCTTGTTCTGAGAAAATCAGTCTTTTTTTCTCTTAAGACCTTCAAGTAACTAAATGAGGCCCATCCACATTATGAAAGGTAATCTGCTTTACTCAATTCTACTGATTGAAATAGCAATCTCATCTAAAAAATATACCTTCAGAGAAGCATCTAGAATAGTGTTTGACCAAATATCTGGATACCATGGTCTAGTCAAGTTGACACATAAAATTAAAGGTCACAACTTTGTCCCAACTATTTTGATAATTATGTCTATTTGAATTACTGAAAATTGAAGAATAATATTGAAAGGTGATGGCAAAACCAACCAACCAAATAAAAAATCACAAAAAGATGTTTGTCTAGAGCATTACCTAAAATTCATTTCAACACAGAATTTTCTATAGGGTCAAGAAAATAAAATTTGAATATTGTGTTAAAGCAATATTTACAGAGGTTAAAGAGCAACTTTCAAGCCACAGGATGAGATAAACTTGGTAATAACAGGTGAAAATAGGGAAAACACTAATACTTCAATTGACATTTTTCTCTACTGTAAACATAATAGAGTAAAATGAGATGGTCTCAAACTCTTTTCTTTACGCTCAAGTCTTTGTTCAAATGCATTTTCCATCTTGACTGCCTTGACTACCTATTTCAAATTCTCACCCATCCTTCCTCTCCTGTTGCATTCCTCATTCTCTCCTCCCTGTTATGCTTTTTCTTTCCTCCCTAGCACTTATAATCGCTTGACATGCCCTATAATTTATCTGCTTGTTGT
This sequence comes from Equus asinus, assembly GCF_041296235.1. Classification (NCBI taxonomy): domain Eukaryota; kingdom Metazoa; phylum Chordata; class Mammalia; order Perissodactyla; family Equidae; genus Equus; species Equus asinus. Next base: position 37,992,035 of record NC_091800.1, on the reverse strand, counting down.
TTACTGTCTGTATTCCCTTCAAAATAAAGCAAATTCAAAGAAGGCAGATCTCATTGCACATTTTCTTCTCTGATGCATCCTTTGTATCTAGAACACTGTCTGCTATATAGAAAATGCTCAATAAATATTTATTGAATAGATGAATGTATACATCTGTAAACAACAACCAATCATATCATGACACTTTTTAGATTTCCAACTACAAAATGAAATTCCATATCCCCTCATGACTTACAGAGTCACACACAGATTGCTTCCACCTCCCTCAAGCTTTTCATCTCACACTACTCCTCTCTCCCTAACTGGGCTGACTTTCTTTCTGTTTCTCACATATGCCAAATTTGCTCATGCCTTGGGGCCTTTGTTCTAGCTAGCCCCACTGCCTGGAATCCTCTCCAACTGATCTTTGCCAACATGGTTGTGTTATTCAGATCTTGGCAGAAATGTCACCTCTTTAGCAAAACCTTTTCTGGCTACCCAACTGAAAGAGCCACCCTGTTGCTTGACATAACTTCATCCTATTTTAATTATTTACATATTGTTCATCATTAACAGATTTTTTTCAGTTTGTCTTTGTTTTATTTTCTGTCTCCTTGCACTAGTGTGTGAGCCTGTCAATCACAAGGATCTAGTCAGTCGTTTTCTTTCTTGCATACCAATGCCTTTAACAGTGTCTGCACATAGTAGGTGCTAAATAAATATTTATGAAATAAATTAATCTGACCCTTAAGTCTTTAATACATTGACCCTGTCAATATATTCTCACTTTTTAATTAACTGGATTAATTAGTAAATTTTCACAGAGTTTTAAGTGATGTCTCCTTGATAAGAATTAGGAATATACACAAATTTAACTGGCATATCATGGAAGAAGCAACTCCTAAATTCCGGACACTCTGGTCTATTCAGGCTTATAAAGCATTGTATAATCAAACAAACAAAAGGTAAAATCATTTATTGGGGTCTGTCGTTTTAATGTGACAGCAAAAGGACTATAAACCATTTTAGAGTGACAACAGATTTCAAAAGCGGAGAAGCCATTTGTATGTTTTCCAGCTGCCCGCCACCCTGCCCCCACCTATGTTCCCTAGTCGTCACAATGCAGTTCCTGATGAGAAAAGATGTTTCCATACTTGCCTATGTCCAGGTGTCTAAAATTAGATGTCAGAATTTTCAGTCCTCCTCTTCCACATTGTTGGGAACTCCTCCCTATTTATTGCCCAACCCAAGACCAGGTATTTTTCAGCTAGGAAGATTTTAAAGAGCAATTACATGATAAGACAATATACTTACATATCAAAAGGGCCAAACAGAAGCATGAGATGCTTTTAAGACAAGGCAGGAATTCTAGAGGACCAAGAAACTAGCTATACAACACCCGAACAGTTAAATATATATTGTAAGTAGATACTACACCACAGAAAAAACCTTGATAAGGCAGCATGAGCTAGCACCAACAAAATTGCTGTAGGCTTTTTGCATAGGTAGAACACAGGCTGGGGTTTACTACAGTATTCATAAAAGAGGGACAGTTTCAGTTGGTTTTAGAGAATGGTCAGAATTTGTAACTTAATTCCTATGGTATAGTAAAAAATAAGTATTTGCTGAATGCAATGATATTAGAAAGTAAACATATTGAATTGGTTTTGAATGACAGTTGAAGGAATTTGGATATTTGACATTTTCAACGAATCACAATGGAATACATTTGAAAAAAAAGGAAGTGGCATAAAATGAAATCAGGTAACAGTTATGGAATTTATCTGCCGTTTAATATATAAAATTTGCAAAGTGAATTAATTAAGTTTAAATTGAACATAAGTTTGTTTTGGAGAAGCTATGCCCCTACAGGGATGCTGGCTTTTATAGAACAGCACAAAAGAAGAGAAAATAGAAAAAGGACAATGGGGAAGATGGAAGACTCAAAAGAGCCCTATATACAATTCTAATTAACTGCAGACAAGTCTTGTACAGCCAGCCAGCTGAGCAAATGTAGCAAATGACCTCATAACAGTAAACAAACCTTGCGAGCCGCAATAAATGTGATATCTTTTAGATAGTTCTTTGCAAAAGACAGAACTTATAATATTGACCGTCATTTACCTTCAACTCTACTGTGCTTTTCATTTTTTATAATTGAGAATGAATTTCTAGTAGTTAGAGTTACTTACCCATCCTAACTCTTACTAAAGCAAACAAACACCCATTTTAGTGTCACTACCAAGAATTTAACTTTCTCTCGCAATTTTAAAGAACTTTATCAGTAGAGCTTGAGTGTGTTTTAATAAAAGATAGCTTAGTGATTTATCAGAGGTTATATACCAAAGTTAGAAATTGTGATTAACATAAGTCATGACTCTCTGAAATTACACTCATAGTTCTTTTTTTTCCCTTTGCATCCAAAGATGTTGCTTTGTTTTGATTTGTAAAGAAGAGTCTATGTGAACTGCTTAAATTTAGATTGTATAAATGGATGTAGACAAACACTAGATCTACAGAAACACAAAAATAAATGGTAGAAATGTGCATAGGGCTCATTAGAGATAGGAGTTATTTGAAAAATACCTAGGCCTTCACTGCTCCTTGAGTAACAGGTTACCCAGAAAGCAGGCGCAAAGGGATTTCATGATTCCACTTCATTTGGAATTCTACGAAATAGGACGAGGGGTGAGAATAAGACTGAATGAGACAAAACTGTGGAGAATGAGAAAGGTGTACTTGGGAATTAAGGATGATTGAAGCATTTGTTCCATAGAACAGGCAATAAGCCCTAACTAGATTGAAACATTTACAATGGGAACGTCTAGAAATGTGCTACCTGATGGCACAACACTTGTGTCATATTCAAGACAGATTTCTGATATAATTTTCAGAGGACAAAGTCTTCTCTAGATTGCCTACCAATTTATCCATGGGAGGAAAGAAACTGCCAGGAGTCTTGGCTATTCACTTTGATATCTATCTTCATTTATTCATTCATTCATTCAATAAATATTTATTCAGGGGCCGGCCCAGTGGTGCAACGGTTAAGAACGCATGTTCTACTTTGGCAGTCCAGGGTTCACCGGTTCGGATCCTAGTTGAGCATATGGCAACACTTGGCAAGCCATGCTGTGGTATGTGTCCCACATATAAAGCAGAGGAAGATGGGCACAGATGTTAGCTCAGGGCCAGTCTTCCTCAGCAAAAAAAAAAGAGGAGGATTGGCAGCGGATGTTAGCTCAGGGCTAATCTTCCTCAAAATAATTTTTTAATAAATATTTATTCAAAGCCTTTTAAGTTTGGGGAACAAAGCATAAAGAAATTAATGCCCTTATGCAGCATATATTTGAGTGAGGTAGAAAGACAATGGACATAGTAAGTAAAAAACGGTAGATTACCTAGTTATAGTCTCTAAAAATAAATTAAAGCAGGAAGAGAAATACAAAATGCAAAGGGTATGAGGAAATTTGAAATTTTAGACAGTTGGCCAGGGAAAGCCTCGCTGAAGGGAAAATGTCTGTGTAGACGTGAAGGCAGTGAAGGACCTAGCTTAGGTGGAAAAAAAAGCAATTACATAGTCTAAATTCATTTAACCCTTAGGTATGGTTCTTATACACGTTTTGCCAGTGAGAAAGCTTAGGCACAGAGAAATAAGTAACTTCTCTAAGGAAGGAAACCTGGTAAATGCCATAGCCAGGATCTAAACCCAAACAAATCCTAAATCCAGAGTGGAGTTCTTAACATCTAAACAGTTCTCTAACTTGTTTAATTTTATCTTTCTACTAGTTCTTTTCTCTTTCTAAATGTTAAGTCAGATAACCCTATTACATGATATGTTTTCCTTTGGTTTTGTTACTGTCTCAAGTTGCTACCCTTTACATTTTTCTTTATTACTTTTAAAGTATTCGTGTATTACATTATTATTTTTCTTGATGAAGCACACCTTCCAAATTTGGCCCCTTGAAATCTGACTTCTCTTCTCTGAAAGATACACACCACCTTTCAAACATCAAATTCAATAGGATTTTCTGATTCTTCATCTTCCTTGATCCTATTAAAGTAATAACTAAGAGATATGGCTCCTGGCATTGGAAATGTAAGTTAAATCCTGGATCTATTTCCAATCTGGGATAAAATGAGCAGTGTCTAATGCTCTAAAACATCTCTGCCACTCATCTTCCTAATTGCAATTGGTTTATTATGACTACCCTTCTGTGGTTACTGTGATCACTCAATAAAGGTTAGTAAATAGGAATATGAAGAATTATCTTTTTTCTCCCTTGAAACCCCTCTTTTTATTCCTGATACATTTATTCAGTTCTTCACTAAAAATTCTATCAACTTTTCTGATTCTTCTTCCTTCGACACTGCTACACATGAGTCTTGGTGAAGGCTCTGTCCTTGGACTGCTTTTTTCCTTTCTGAAAAAAGTTTTATGCTCTATGATATCATTCACTATGAAAGCACTGACTGTCACCTTTATGCAGAGGACTTCCAAATCAACTCCTGTCGTATGTCTTCTTTCTGAAGTGTCAAGTCCATATTCCCAACTGCCCCCTAAACATCTCCACTTGAGTTTTCTGCCAGAAAATCAAAATCACAATCTACAAATAAAGATGAGAAAAAGTAAGATTCCTCCTTCCAAATCAATTCTTATTATTGCTCTTCAAGCTTCATATTTTTAATACTACTTTGCTCTCTCTCACTAAGTTTGAAATTTTGATGCCATCTTTTCTCTACTACCCTATTATCTACCTAACCATAGACATATAATATTAAAACTGCAAAAGAACTGAGAGCTGTATTTATTTTTCTATTTACTTTTTGGTGAGGAAGACTGTGCCTGAGCTAACATCTGTGCCAATCTTCCTATTTTTGCTTGAGGAACATTGTCTCTGAGCTAAAGTCTGTGCCAGTCTTCCTCTACTTTGTATGTGGGATGCTGCCACAGCATGGCTTGATGAGCAGTGTGTAGGTCTGTGTCCAGGATCCAAACCCATGAACCCCGGGCTGCTAAAGCAGAGCATGTGAACTTAACCACCATGCCACCAGGCCAGCCCTGAGAGTTTTATTATCCATTGCTTATGACAGACGAATAAATATAGAACCAGATACGTAGCTATACATGGGGAGGCATAATGGAAACCAAGGTTTCCAAACCCCTAGGCTACAGTTATTTCCTGTATACAAACCTGAGTCTCTTGCCAGTTCTAAATAATTTTGTTCCCATCCTGTCTCAAATCTGTTCACTCCCAATTCCACTAATGCTACTCTACTTCACATGTTTTTTTATTTGGAATATATTTATAGTTATCAAACTAATTTCATTCTAGACTATGTACTGACTAAGGAAAGTTTCTTAAGATACATCAGCCCTGCCCCAAAACGTTCACTGTTTCTATATTTTTTAGTAATTAATAAAGCTCATTTTCATTGAGTCATATGTACTAGGAACTATAAGAGACATAGTCTACACCCATGATTTTGTTTAATCTTTACAATGAACTGTGATATTCTTGCTCAGATCCGTGTCACACACTTACAGAAAATTAATGTATCCTACATTTGCCTCGTTAGTAAACTGCAGACCTAGAATATAGATGGTTTGTCTGACTGCAAAGTTCTTTCAAATGAAGAGAACCATCCGCCTTCCCAAACTTGTCTGCTGAATATATATTTAAGCTGAATCCACTATTCATGAAATATGCTCAATTCCTTAGTTGATTTGTGTGTTTTGAGATGCTATTACCTGGAATATGCTAATACCTTCCTTGCCCTTTTATATACCTTTCAAGATCTACTCATCCACCATCTCACCATTCAAAATATACGAGCTTTTGAGAGTCATCAAGGTAACTACGCAGCTGTCCCTTTTGGATTTTAAACTCTTTGTGGTGACAGCCTATTCACCTTTTCACCAACCAAAACATGGAGGCCAGTGCTTTGTGCATAAGTATTTGCTCATAAAGTATTTAAATATGCATAGCGTGTCAACCTTAGACCTCATTTGAGGTAAAAAACCACCTTATAATCTTGAACGTAATTTGAAGAAAATTCGGAGAAGAAGAAAACACAAAACAGAAGCAGAATGTTATGATTTACCTTAAGCGTGTGAGGTCAAATACACATCACGATGATATAAGTATCAGTGGTATCACTTGAGCGCCTGCTGGACACTTAGACCTGTGAGCTATAGATGGCAAGGTGAAAAAGATAGAGTTCCTACTCTCACTAAGTGCACAGCGTAATATAAATAAAAGACACACAACCCAAATAGATCAACCAATACAAGGTTAAATGCTGAAATTTTGTACTGAGTAAGGAAAGTTGTGAATCCCTTTAGCCAAATCTGGCTCCCCAGAGCTATTTACCTTCCAAGGCAGGTGAGAGTTCTTCCTATGGCTGTAAAATTTCTTAGCCGAGATATTACATTATATCCCTCTCCTATGTTATGATTTATTGGTAACTAAAACCTATCCTTCAGGAAACTTTGACACCTGCATAAACAACTAGACTCTGCTTCATATTTATAGACGCAAGCTTGAAAGTTTGGGCGTAGCAGTGTGAGAAGTGGTCATTTTATCTTTTCAGTTAATTATATGTATCCTTACCTTTCAAAATATTATTTATTGGCTTCCTCAGGTACAATGGTGTTCCAGAAGTCGATATATTAAATCGTTGCATATCCTCTAACCCTTCGTCTTTGATTTAGTTAGGGGCTGCCACATATTGTAACGCCTCTTCAGGATAGCAGGATGCAGTTTTCTTCCATTAGTAACAAAAGCAATTACTCAAAGAGAGGTGCCGTGTCTTCATTCTGCCTCTGTTCTCTTATCCAAATTAGAGTTCCACTTTTATGAGAAACGGCTGGTCTCAAAATTGCTAGCGTATTGTAGTTGCCCAGTGATTCACTTCATGTCTGAAGTGAAACCTGTTTGATTATGCCATAATTATAATTTATGTACTTCTCTGAATCTCAGTTATTTCAAGACTGTAAGAATATGGTTCCTATGTTTTGAAGGAGGAAGCACGCTGTTTCTTCTCTGGTGAAGCCTAAGAGTTAGAGAAATTTCCTTCTCTTTGCCTCTAGTGCTGCTTCTATCGCTTAATCTTGGTTGTCATATACCATATTTTTAGCCTTTTGTTTTTGCCATGCACCCCTCTTCTGAACATTACCATGTTGAAAATATTCAGCCTTTCATTCAGAACCTGAACAAATACGTACTTCCCTGATCCCCTGAGTAGTTTTTTCTCCTTGTTACATGTACTTTTCCATTTTGCACTAATAAAATGCAACTGATCACTTTTGGGATTCTTTCTTTCCTGTCTTTCTCTGACAATGACTCCTTGACGGAAGTGACGATGCCTGCCTCTTTATGTTGGACAACTGCATGAATGAATGAGGTTTGTTGGTAGTCTTTCAGCTACTTTATTGCTTTCCACTGTCATTGGCCAATCAGTTTCTTTTCCTTGTTCCTAGTGATACCATTACTCCCGTTATCCCTTACATTTTCCAAGGCATTGGTCTCCCAAAAGCACATATACTAGCATGGTCAGAACAGGAGTTGGCTTTGTCCATGCTTTCTTTTTTTCTTTGCACAAATGAAAACAAAATCTACTCTTTAACAACAACAAAAAAATTAAAGTGTAAAGTTTGTCTTTTGAATCTCATATGTCACATTTATCCACGCTCCTCACCCTTTTCCTATGCTGAAAATCTTTTTTAAAAAATTATTTTATTGAAATCATAAGGTTTTATAACACTGTGTAATTTTGAGTGTACATTATTTATCAGCTTCTGTTTAGACTCCATCGTGCTCATCACCAATAGTGTAATTTTTATCCATCACCATACATATGTGCCCCTTTACCCCTTTTGCCTACTTCCCAGCCCATTTCCCCTCTAATAACCACTAATCTGTTCTCTTGGTCCATGTGTTTGTTTATGTTCCACATATAAGTGTCATCATAAAGTATTTGTTTTTCTCTGTCTGGCTTATTTCGCCTAACAGCATATCCTCAAGGTCCATCCACATTGTGGCAAATGGGATGATTTTGTCTTTTTTATGGCTGAGTAGTATTCCATTGTATATATATACCATATCTTCTTTATCCATTCATCCCTAGCAGGGCACTTGTCTTGCTTCTATCTCCTCGCTGTTGTGAATAATTCTGCAAAGAATGAAAGTAGATCATTACTTTCCACCATATGCAAAAATTAACTGAAAATGGATTTAAGACTTACTTATAAGACCTGAACACCATAAAGTTAGAAGAAAGTATAGGCAGTACACTCTTTGAAATCGGTCTTAGCAGCTTTTCAAATACCATGTCTACTCAGGCATATGTTGAAAATATTTTTGTGTGTGTGAGGAAGATTGGCCCTGAGCTAACATCTGTTGCCAATCTCCCTCTTTTTGCTTGAGGAACATTGTTGCTGAGCAATCATCTGTGCCAATCTTCCTCTATTTTGTATGTGGGACACCACCACAGTGCAACTTGATGAGTGGTGCTAGGTTCGTGTGCAGAATCCAAACCTGTGAACCCGGGACCACTGAAGCAGAGTGCACAAACTTAAGCACTATGCCACCAGAACATCCCCTGAAAATATTTTAATGTGACTCACTCTCTAGCTTTTGTTCCCTGACATTCCTGCCTTCTTTCCCATCTAATTTTCTATTTTTCCCTTTTCCTTTTTTTCCTTTTATTTTTTTCTCTTTCTCTATTATTATCCTGACCTAAACCTGCTCATTTATTGGCTCTAAGACTCTTTATAGCACATACAGATAAATGTAGTCATGTGAACATAGCCCAGCTCTCTGAGGTTGAGGTGCCAACTACACTGCAGGCTACTCTATGATCTCTCATGTTGGCTCAGCCTAAGTAAGTGAAATACTGTTTTGCTTTCAGAATGGGTTTCAGGTCCTTTGTTGGGATTTTTGCCTGGGAACTAGGACTTCCTCATTGTTTTCCAGATGCTGGCATTTGTTATGCTCCAAATAGAAGGATCCACAAGAATCATACATAGTATTGGTACTCAAATGTTCGTTAGTGTAACCTTCAAATTCTTGCTGCAAATCCTACCGGTCAGTTGTTATGGTCCTGAATATCAACATCAACCTAGGTTCAATATACTCCTTTATATGGAGATTCACTCCTTGGAAACAATCTGTGGCACTGCAGTGGAGGCCCATTCCCAGCTTCCTCCATTTTCCTGCAAGTTCTTCTGAATTCTATCAGCATATCCCAGAGGCCGTCTCACTTTATAATAACATATAATACTTACAGCTATTTTAAGTTTCATGTTAGTTTCAATAATTTACTGGCCTTAAGTTTCTGATTGAAGTGGGAATGAAAAAGAACAATTTATCTCTTGCTTTTTAGGAGTTGAATGTGTGCATGTATGGAGGGGCTGGGACACTAGTAAACTCATGTCCACAGCACAGAGTTAGAAAACCATGGACCTTGTTAGAAGATACTGCATCCTGGTCAAGGGAAACACAGCTGTTTACTAATTCAAGGCTCTTGTTGTTTACTGTATTTAGTAATGATTAAAGCTTATTTTCTAATAGCAATGCATATTCTTCGTGTTGGAAGTATAACAAAATGAGGAGAAAAAATTAAAAATTGATTTGATATTATGCATCAGTTTTTTTACAAACTGCTTACTAGTATGCTTCATTACAATGGAGCAAAATGATACAGTAAATGAGACGATTTCATTGTTAATTTTATTGAATAACAATAGGAGAAACTGTGCATTCTCAGGCTTTTAGTTTGCTCTATAAAATGTCATGGTTTCATTCTCATGCGGAATAACTCACTTATCTTCATATAAATTAACTGGAAATATCGTAATTCTGAATCATTAACCAGACTGTATACTAAAACATAGCATCTCTACATCATCTTTCTAAGAATTTGTCTTGCTTTGCTTTTATTCTTACTTTGTAAAATTTAACTGGTAAGATTATAAAAGATATAGTAAGTATATGGGCCCAAGTTTGGTTTATAAGTGCTTCTTCCATGGGAAAGGAGTAATTGCATTATCATATTCTGAAAATTGTATTAAAGTGGCGTGGGGAGATTGAATAGAGCACTGTTGAAGGGAGAAAGGAATTCCTACTTTAGATCTACTTTATTTGTGGAAATTTAAGGAGAAACATTAACAAATATGGAGAAAGGATGCTTGATAAAATTTGAAATAGACTACTTCCTAATTGAAATTTTATTAATTGATTGATTTTAAACATTGACCATGAGCTAACATCTGTTGCCAATCTTTTTTCTTCTTCTTCTTGTTCTTCTTCTCTCCAAAGCCCCCAGTACATAGTTGTGTATTTTAGTTGTAAGTCCTTCTAGTTCTGCTATGTGGGATGCTGCCTCAGCATGGCTTGATGAATGGTGCTAGGTCGGTGACCAGGATCCAAAGGGGAGAAACCCTGGGTCACTGAAATGGAGTGTGCAAACTTAACCACTTGCCCACAGGGCCGGCTCTCCTAACTGAGATTTTAAAACCTCCTTAAACTCATGATAAAGGTATCAGCACCACTCCCTTCTTAGCTAATCCTAACTGCTTATTCTCTGAATGTTGCCATATACCACAGTCAAATTTTAGAATTTGCCGTCCCAGAAAAAAAAATGTTGATTATACGGTAGCTGGAGACTGGAGTAAGAAATTCCTAAAAGAATACTTGGATGAATCCTCAAAAATTAAAAAAGGGTATATTCGGGAGAACAAAAGGTTATCTAAGTTTCGCTGATAAGTGGAGCTACATACATAAATACTCAGAGGCAAAAAAGTGCAGGTATTTCGTTTAAGCATTAGAGTTAAAATGAGAAATGAGACTAAACAGGCAGGCAGGACTAGATTATAAAAATATTTAGAACTATAGTTAAGGAGATTGGACTTTATCTTGAAGGTAATTGTAGTATTTTCAACTGAAAATTATTGAAGTATTTTAAGCAAAAGAAGGACATGCTTATATTTCTGTTTTAGGAAGGTCATCTGTCAGGACAATGGAAGAAGGGTTGAGATGGGAAGAGAGGGCAATTAGGCAGCTATCACAGTGTTGAAAATGGCAATGGGCATGATTCCAAACCTATGTAATGGCAACGCATGCTGGGAGAGACATCTAAAGTATGGGATGCGGTAGGGCCTGGATGAAAACCAAGGACTTGTGGAGGATATTTTACAAAAGATGAATTAACCAACCAGTTTTCTAGTTGTCATGCCCTGGGCAAAAGAAAACAGGAATAGATGAAGTTGGAGAGAAAGAGAGGTGTTGTGAGTTCAGCTCTGGAAAGTGCAGGTTTTCTAGCTGTAATTCTGTAGCTGTAAGCTAATTCTTTACTTCAACATTAATTATACAAATACCACATGTTTACAAAATGCTTCCTGCAGTTGCCTCCTAATGTTTGGGGAATATTATATTTCTCTGCTGGTCTGGTGAATGGCTGCCTTTTTAGGCTTTCACAGAAAGAGAACAGCATCTAGGCAAACTGCTCCCAGAGAGGGTCTGCACTCTTGCTCAACAAAGCTTCGCTCTTATATTCTGTGTAGTGTGTAGGAGCACAAGTTCTGGATCCAGTTTGATTTGGTTCATAATCCCAATTCTTAGTCTAGAAGTTGTGTGGCCTATGCCAGGTCTTACATTTTCTCTACTTCAGTTTGCTCATGCACTAAAATAAATAAAATGAAAAAAATAATAGTTCTCACTTCATAAAGTTGAGTTATGTGTAAAATGAGTTCTCAAAAAAAATGTTAGGTGTTACAAGTGTCACATCTGTGGTTAAAAACCTTCATTTGCTCTTTCCCTTGGGTTTTGAAATTTAGCTGTTTAATCCCCAATATATATAGGTACACATTCATAGATAAATTAAGAACTTCTGATTAGCTTGCTAAATTGTAAGATCGTGTGAAATTAGTTGTTGAATTCTGAGAATGAGTCTTTAGGTATGACACTAGAGTAAAGATGAGGGAATTCAAAAAATAAAAGATCAGTACTGGGGCTGGCCCAGTGGCATGGAAAGTCTGTGCACTCTACTTCAGTGGCCCACGGTTCGCTGGTTCAGATCCTGGTTACGGACCTGCACACTGCCTATCAAGCCATGCTGTGGCAGACACCCCACTTATAAAATAGAGGAAGATGGGCCTGGATGTTAGCTTAAGGCTAATCTTCCTCAAAAATAAATAAATAAAATTAAAAAAGAAAAGATGAGTGCTGAAGAGGTAAATCTCTGTTACCCATGGAGGCGGTTACAAGTTTAGGATTTTAAACTTCTAGCAATCCTGAGGTGAGTTTAGGAAGCAAATTAGTAGATGAAGATTTGTCTACAGATTTTATGGATTGTTGCCTGCTGTTGCAATCCTATTGTACATCAACCCTGAGGTAAGATTGTCAAATCAGCGGTTTCCAATCGTGCCTGTGCATCAGGAGCTGACTCGCGTTTCATCGGTCTGAGATGTGACTTGAAGTCTGATTCTGACTTCATTGCTCTGAAGTATGGCCTGGGCATTGAGATTTTTAAATGTTCTCAGAGATTCTAATGACAGTCATTTTTTAGAACAGTTTCTCTAAAGAGATAATTTCACATTCTCCCATTCTGAATTCGTGCTATAGAGTGTTACAGTCAGTGATAAAAACAGAGAACACGGGGCTTCACTTAATTTTTTATTTTGTATGTTGCACGTTTTCCAAATACCAGCAGCAAATATATATCCTGAGTCACGAGACGTGTTTATTGTGCTTTACTCAAATTGGTACAGAGGGGCGGAAAGCAACAGGAGAGATCTAAGGTATTCTAATCCTGCCACTGTAATAAAAATCAAATTTCTAAATCATTGGAATAAGTTTTACATGATAAATAAAAGCAGCATTTTCATTATATGTTGTATACTAATGCTAAGATTATATTTTTTACATTCTTCCCCGGTCACATTAAGATTCTTGAGAATGTTCTTTTCTTTATCCTAGCTCACTTTGTTTTCTAGATAGTCTAGCACTGTAGCTTTTGTATATGAATAAGTCTTTAAATCATGAGTGCTAAAACAGATTAACACTGCCCAAAGTGTTTACCTCAGGTGGATCTGAAAATTATATTAAACAGAAAGGAAAAAATGCAATAGTATAGATAGAAAAAATATTATATAGCAACATTATCAAAGATTTGAAATAGCTTGAGTTTATGATATGGCATATCATAATTTGTAAATAGGTGTGTATATTTGCTTATGGAATTATGGAGATAGAATAATGTAAGTTTGCATTTATTTAACAAATTTTTACTGAAAAACTGCTACAGATAAAAATCTGTTTTAGGCACTGAAGGGGTACAGAAAAAGTTAAGGTACACTGCCTACTCAGAATCTATGTAAGAAGATAAATTATGTGCTCAAAGGACATTGCAATTATTTTTAATTGTTTTATGCATTTGTATGTGACATCAGTCCAAAACAGTTTAAGGCACCGGGCCCTTCGAAAGCGAATGAAGGAGGCAGGAGACTCGGCCTCACAGAGTGAGAAGGACTGTTGCTGGCCATTCCTGGTGTTGAGGATGGAAGGGAGCCGAGAGCCAGGGAATGAGGGCAGGGACAGCCTTTTGAAGCTGGACAAAACAGAAATGGATGCTTTCCAGAGCTTTTAGAAAGGAACGCTGCATGACTGACAACTTGATATTAGCCCAGTGAGACCCATTTCACACTTCTGACCTCCAAAACAGTAAGATAATCAGTTTGTGTTGTTTTAAACCACCAAGCTTGTGCTAATTAGTCATAGTAGCAATAGGGAATTAATGCAGAAGCTCAGGGTAATTTAAGAGTACTTCAATAAAAAGAAAGAAAAGAGATACCCAGATTTAAAAAAACTAGAAATACAGCGTAGAGGGGAATAAAAGTGAAACAGTAATATGGTGCCAGGAATAAGATTAACACAGTAATGGTAACCTGAAAATTCTAGAAATCACCACAAAGAATGGAATGTGTTCAGCTACAAAATTAAAATGCCTATATGGGAAAACAAAAGGATAATTCAGGCCATAAATATATATTATAAAATTGTCATAGACCAGTGATTTCTCACAATGCATTTGGTGGAATGTTAGTTCCATTAGATGGGTTGTACAACATGACATCCATGATCAATGCTCCATTCTATCTAATACTGCTTGAAGCATTGTTGATAAGAAATTTTTTCAATATATTTCTAACAGTGTTTCCAAATGTTATTAGACATTTGTTATTAACATTTATTTTCTCATAGAACTAGTATTGTATCATGAATTATATTTTAGGAAATGTGGTAGAGATATTAGTGCTATGGTTACTCAGAAGAAAGAAAGATTATCTCCTAGTGCCATCAGAGAAGTCTTCATCACGTGAATATGATATGTGCTTGGACCTGATGAGAGGAAGGGCAGGAATGGAGCACACGATAACATTTTAAAAAGTGGATTTGAATGAGAAGGAATATAGAAGTTGGAAAATACAATGTGTGTTACAGAGATACTAAGAAGACTTGACTAGGGGAATCAAGAGAGAGACAGAAGTAGATGAGTTGAAAAGAAAGTGTGCAGCGGCTGGCCTGGTGGCACAGCAGTTAAGTTCGCATGTTCTGCTTCTCAGTGGCCCAGGGTTCTCTGGTTCAGATCCCGGGTGCGGACAAGACACCGCTTGGCAAAAGCCGTGCTGTGGTAGGCATCCCACACATAAAGTAGAGGAAGGTGGGCATGGATGTTAGTTCAGGGCCACTCTTCCTCAGCAAAAAGAGGAGGATTGGCAGTAGTTAGCTCAGAGCTAATCTTCCTCAAAAAAAAAAAAAAAGAAGAAAGAAAGTGTGCAACCACATCTGGAGAGAATCTGAATACAAAGATAAGGACTCTGGAAACTATTTTATTGATACAGGGGTTGGGAAATTGATGATGTTCAAGCAGGGTAGTAAATTGCCCAAATCCTCGCCTTAAAAATACTAGCCTGGCATTTTTCTGCAGGATGATGGTTTAGAATTGAGAGAACCTGGAGATGGGAAACTTCTGAACAGCCTTTTCAAGGTATGAAATAATAAGATTTTTAACTAGAGTAGAGGCAGGTGAAGAAAGAAAATTTGAGAGATACTATAAAAGAATTTTAAGAAATCAACAGATATTTTTAATTAATTAGAGGAAAACCAACTATTAGGGGAGATTTGGCAATATAGCTAAACCAAATAGGCATGGACAATCTATCACCTAGAAATAGCATTTATATGCCACTTCTGCTCAGATCCACAAAATGATCCATAACTTTTCATTATTTCATCCAATCAATATACTTATTCACTGATTTCCACATAACAAGTGTCTTTTGAATTTACTGTGTTCCACCTACCATGATGAACCTGGAATCCAAGAAGGAACGTGATTCGATGTGTATTGCATATATGAACAGTATTTATTTTCTTTAGAAAAGGAACTTGCCAGTTATTCAGTCTGGCAATATATTTCAATCTAAAAGGACAATAATTTTGTGGGGAGCAGGGTAAAGTTTGCAATATCTATAATTTTCTTTGCCTCTTCACTTTTCCCTGTAATCAGTGCATTAAGGTAATAATTCTAGAATACTTGCTACTTGCCATAGATGTATAGATGATGATGGTCCATTGTGTGTGTGTGCGTGTTTGTGTTTGTGGGTGTGGGTGTTGGGTATAAATGTGTTGTGTGTATATTGCTTCTGTGACGTATGTATGTTTGTGTGAGTGGTGTGTGTGTGAAAGTGAATGTGTGAGCCTGTGTGTGCGTTAACTCGGAGACGGAGGTCTGTATTGTTTGACAGATGTGCTTGTTATGAGCCTCCAAGACTCTGCTAATGCCACAGATCTGTGAAGCAGCCCTCGTTTTTTGTTTGCAAATTACTAGTGGTCATATGGTTCCTCTTCCCCTACAAGGATTGCTTTCCCAAATAAATGCATAGTAATGAAAAGGAGAATATTCAACATTTAATAAATCATCTTTATAGCAGAAATTTTGTGGCCTTTGTGTTCTCCATTCCTGAGGAATAGCTATATGATTAACATTTCCAGCTGAACCAGCATGCAGTGTAAGGACTGTTTAGATTTCTAGCTTCTGAAAAATCTTACAGAAAATACATTGAGAGAGACTGCAATACCCCTTTTCCATGATATTTATAGTTCACTAATAAAATATACAACTTAAATGTCGTTGATGAAAAACTTATGATGTCATTATAATATTTTATATTTTACAAACGTTTATAATTAATTTTTAATTTGTTTTATTTTAAAGACTATTTTTGGAGCAGTTTTAGGTTCACAATGAAATTGAAAAGATAGAGATTTCCCATATACTCTCTGACTCCACACATGCACAGCCTCTCCCATTATCAGCATTCCCCATTAGAGTGGTACATTTGCTACAAGTGATGAGCCTACTTTGACACATCACCCAAAGTCCACAGTTCCCATTAAGTTTCATTGTTGGTGTTGTTCATTCTATGGGTTTGGACAAATGTGTAATGACATCTATCCACCATTATAGTATCATGGAAAGTAGTTTCACTGCCCTAAAAATCCTCTACGCTCCGCCTATTCATTCCTGCTCCCTACCTCAACCCCTGGCAACCACTGATCTTTTCACTGTCTCCATAGTTTTGCCTTTTCCAGTATATCACATTGTTTGAATCACACAGTATGTAATATTTTCAGATTGGCTTCTTCCACTTAGTAATATGCATTTGTTTCCTCTATGTCTTTTCATGGCTGGATAGCTCCTTTCTGTTTAGTTCTGAGTGATATTCCATTGTCTGGATGTACCACAGCTTACTTATCCATTCCCCTGCTGAAGGACATCTTGGTTGCTTCCAAGTTTTGGCAATTATGAATAAAGCTGCTGTAAACATCCATATGCAGGTTTTTGAGTGAATGTAAGTTTTCAAGTCTTTTAGGTGAATACCAAGGAGTGTGATTGCTGGATCATATGATGAGTACATTTAGTTTTGTAAGAACCATCTTCCAAACTGTCTTCCAAAGTGGCTGTACCATTTTGCATTCCCATCAGCAGTGAATGAGAGTTCCTGTTGCTCCATATCCTCTCCAGCATTTAGGTGTGTCAGTGTTCCAAATTTTGGCCATTCTAGTAGATGCGTAGTGGTATCTCATTGTTGTTTTCATTTGCATTTTCCTGATGACATATGATGTAAAGCATCTTTTCATATGCTTATATGCCATCTGTTTATCTTCTTTGGTAAGGTGTCTGTTAAGCAATTTGGCTCATTCTTAAATTGTGTTTTCTTATTGTTGAGTGTTAAGTTTGTCTATTTTGGTCCTTTATCAGATGTGTCTTTTGCAAATATATTATCCCAGTCTGTGGCTAGTCTTTTCATTCTCTTGACATTATATTTTGCAGAAAAGAAATTTCTAATTTTAGTGAAGTCCAGCTTATCAATTTTTTCTATCACGAATTGTGCCTTTGGTGCTATATCTAAAAAGTCATCTCCATAACTAAGGTCATCTAGATTTTCTCCTATGTTATCTTTTAGGAGTTTTATAGTTTTGTGTGTACATTTGGGTCTATCATCTATTTCGAGTTAATTATTGTGAAGGGTGTAAGGTCTGTGTCTAGACTCATTTTTTTGCATCTAACTGTCCGTTTGTTCCAGCACCATTTTTTGAAAGGACTATCTTTACTCCATTCTATTGTCTTTGTTCCTTTGTCAGGATCAGTTGGCTATGTTTATATGGGTCTATTTCTGGGCTGTCTATTCTATTTTATTGATCTATCTGTCTATTCTTTCACGAATACCACACTTTCTTGGTTATTCATTTTTATTTATTTATTTATTTATTTATTTTTTATTTATTCATTTTTAAATATGGTTTTTCACCCTAAAATCAGGACCCAGGCTACTTTAAAAAAATTCCTGCAGCCTGATAAATGGGGAATGTTGCATAAAGTCACCAAGACAAGTAGTCAAAATGCTACAATTAGTAATGCAATGAGCCACCACTTTCACTTCAAGCTCTGTTACCTACCATATATAAAGAGGTTTCTCGGTTGCTGTCTGGGTAAAGTACGGATATTGTGTATGTATGTGCTTGTGGGGGTATGTTTTTCTGCATGCATGTGAGTTGGGGTCCAGTAAACCATTTACAGGTTGCTAAAGCATTCTGTTCATCTTTGTCAAGGATACAACCATACAACTTGATCAAATTAGACATGTTTACCTTTATTATGATCTGCTTGAATTTTGGATCATTAAAATTAAGAAAAGTTTGTTTCTTTGTTTATAAACATATTGAGTACTATTTTTGTTTATACCATGTTACTAGAGGACATTTCTGGAGACTTATTTTGGTATTTTTCCCTTTAAAGTATGGGTGAACATTACAACATCTAAAATCCATTTTTAATTGGTATTGACTAAGAATTATTCCAATTCAAGATTATTATAACTTTTCTCTTTACCATTCAATGTTTCTTCACTTATTATATCAATATTTTTATTTGTAGTAAAAAACATATTCAACAAAGGCTATCAATTTATTTTGTGTGCCTGTCATGGCTGGTTCAATCTCTACTTTCAATCTGACTGTCCCACTACTCTGACAACTGATGGGGCTTTGGCAACAGTGCTTGCAGGAGAACTCTCAAAGAAACCTCACAGACTCTCGCTTTTGCTAGGGTGGCAAACTAACGTGAATTGCCTGTTCTCTTATCCAAAATCAACCCTCGAATGCAAGGGAAACATTGACCTTTTAAGAATCAATTTTTTATGATCAAACTTGCATCTAATAAAATGCAAACATTTCAATGTACACTTTGATGACTTTTTAAACTAATATATACACCATTACTACCTTAATCATGATATGATATATTTCTATGGAAAATTTCCTCCAGTTACTTTGTAGGCAATCCACACACCCCCTCTTACCCATGCCCCAGGTGACCACTGATATGATTTCTATAATGATAGATTTGCTTTGCCTGTTGCAGAACTTCAATACATGGAATCACATAGTATTTAACTTTTGTTCTGGCTTCTTTCACTCAGCATAATGTTTTGAGTATTCTTTCATGATTATGTGTTTATCAGTAGTCTGTTCTTTTGGTGAAAGTATTCCTTGAATCAATATAATAAAATTGTGTTTATCAATAAACTTATTGATGAACATTATTTTATTTCCTGTTTTTAACTCATAAATAAAGCTGCTGTGAGCTTCTCTGGTATAGACATGTATTTTTCAGTTTTTGTGTCAATATCTAAGAATGAAACTACTGGGCTATATTGTAAGTATATGCTTACATTTATAAGAAATTTATAGGAAATGGCTAAATTGTCTTCAAAAGTGTTTGTTTCATTTAAAGTACCACCAGTTGCTCCACATTCTCACCAATACTAGGTATAGTCAGTTTTTAACCTTTCTTGTGGGTTTGAAATAGTATCTCATTGCAATTTTTATTGGCCCTCCCTCATGACTAACGGCGCTGAGTGTCTTCCTGTGCACATGTTAGCCTTTTGTATATCTTCTCTTGTGCAATCTCTGTTCAAGGTTTTGCCTCAATTCTCTTTTTGCGAGTTGATTTACATCTGTCTTTGTACCAATACTACACTGTATTGATTAGTGTATCTTTATAATAATTCTTGAGAGCAGGTGTATGTCTTTAGCTGTTCCATTGCAAACAAGTGTTGGATTAAGGAGAGAACCTCTCACATTGTTGTTCTATGATTAGAAGCTCTGAGTATTAATATGTGAATTAACTTTTTACTTTCAGTGTCTGTGATTGCCCCTGACTGATACCAAATTGTGGAGAATAATAACCATAGTTATTGCTAATAATAGTAATAATAATTATGGTTTCTAGCATATGTCAGGCACTTAACATTTTAAATATAGTAAATAATTCCATCTTCACAAAAGGCCTATCTGCTTGGAACTATTAATATTCCCATACCATAAGTGATATAACTGTGGCAAAGAAAGACTAAGTAAACTATTCAAGGGTATAGATCAAATTAACAGTGACAACAGAAATTCAAGCTCAAGTAATTTGACTACAACATCCAAGTTCTTACAGCAACTAATAAGTAAGGTTATAACTTTAAAATTCTGGTTGGCCGTATCAGGACAATTTGTTAGAGAGAAACATTGGAGTTAGAATAATTTAACACATTATATGTGTAATGAGGTCAATCTTATATACGTATACTTTCTATTGTGTCCTTCAGAGTCATTTAAGAAACTCAAATTTTTTATTTAAGTTCAATTTACAGCCTGGATAATGAGTATTATTTCTTTATCTACATACACAACCATCTAATCTATCAAGACATTTCTGAATTAGATAAAAAAGAAACAGATTTTTTTCCCCCAATTACAACTACATGGTTAAAATATTGGCTCAGACTGTAAAGATGAATTGAGAGTTATGGTTAGTGAAAGTTTAGGGTAAATAATTATGTACTATTGATTTGCAGCTTCTCAATATATTTATACAATTTGATTTTAAGGAATACAAAATATAAAACAGGACTTCAAATCATAAATAGAAAGAGGCTTCATTCCAAAGAGGATCTTAAAAATAGCAAAGTTTAATTGTCAAGTTACATTAACTAGTATCTGCTAGTTCTCCATGATACTTGCAAGGTAACATGGATAACAAAGTTTTCCTCTTCCATGGGATGACATATCCCATTTATTGAATACAAATCTTCTGGACTTGCAATCATAATAATGCCATGTTTTAAAATATGTACATGGCATTCCCATCTTCAGGCAGACTGTACTAAATCTCATAAATTATTAAGTGTGAACAGATAATATAGTTGCTCAATATTTGTTCAGGGATATTGTTGAACTTCCTTAAAAATGCTATCTTGGCAGCTCTTTCAGTTATGCTGTGTTAATATTCAACATTGTTGTCTTATCTAATGCCCTGAGTAAGAATGGAAACAAATGAAAATGAGAAGTGATAACTTAAGAAACAGTGCCAATGAAGTTGATGTAAAAATCACAAGAATTTCTCAGTGTGTTTGCATAACTACTAATTGCATTATATACACAAATGTATACATGTATGTATATTTAAATATACATATATATGGCATAGGACAATCCTGCTCATGTACGATTATATGATTTGAAAATACTTGATCAAAGTTAAACAAATTTCCTTACTAATGCAGATACTGCAAATTTTCTTTGCTTCCTTGTACTATGCTAATTGGGTTGTGAAATTAAGAAAAGGATATAGAATTTATGATCTCCAACTTGTTTTAAGGTTGTATTTTTTCAAGAATTTATCTTCATATGTGGTTCATAACCTGAGCAAAACTGAAAATTCGATATAATTAAATAAAACAACTTGTTTCTTTTGGTGCACTGGAAAGAATTTCATAAACTGTAAGCCTTTGAAAGGAAGGCACCTAAGGGAACAGACCATCAAATCCCCTCATTTAACTTCTGAGATCACTGAGAATGAGATACAATAAGAATTGTCCCAAATCACATAGTAATAGCAGAACCAAAACTGCAAGTCATTTTATAATGTGATCCGGTAAGTTCTATATTCAATGCATTACTTAATGCTTTGCTATTAAACATCTTTTGTAGTTTGCGTATTAATCATGTATATTAATCTTCTTCCTCTAACTTAACCAAAGTTCCCAGATGGTGAGAATGGGATCTTTCATTTCCTTTGTGTTCCTCTGGGATTGAATCAATCTCAGGCACAGAAAAAGCACTCAATAAAAACTTGCGCACTGATTGTTGGGTGCATGTGAGAACAAGTCAAGCAAAGAGAGTCTGGGCATCAATTTTCACTGTTCCGCTGCAGCAGCAGCTGCACCAGGGCCCGCAGCAGAGAAGGACTCTTGCAAGAAGTCCCACTGCCAACCTGAGCCTGATTCCTTGTCAGAGCTGGCTTCATCAGGGTCATAATTGTGTCATGAGTTCTACTCTCTCATGCTCTTGTTTACTGACAGCTTTATTTATGTTCTAAGAGTGTAATTCCCTCTGCCAATATTTAAAATCTGTTCTCAGCCATTCATCCTTCAAAGCACACCAGATATTGACTCAAGGATTTCCAGTATTGGATGGGGTCTTGTATTCCTGTGGTCACACAAAGAAAACGTCAACCTTGTGGAGAGAAGAGCGAATGAATGCAAAGTTCTATTTTAATATCCTCCAGTGATCGGTTGGACCATGTGCTACAGGTGGAAACGCTGTATAACTTATTTGATGAGGAAACACCTTGCATTCCAATTATTTGTCTTTTTATTCTGTGTCATTTAATTTTCTCACTTGCATTTTTCATTGTCTTTGATACCTTCATCACCTTCATCATTTACGGTCCAGATTCTGACAGGTCTAAATTGGTAAGTTACCTGAAAGGTGAGCTTATTTTTATTTTACTCACATTTGTATTATGTATGCATTTATAGCTTGTATTTGTTCTGAATTATTATTTTAGTAGTTGAAAGTCCCCAGGCTTCACCAGCCCTGACTACAAACAAGGTCAATTTAATAAGGTATCACTTTCTCTTAAGCCCTTCCCTATGGAAAGACAGTGTCTCAGATTCATATTTGTTTCCCTTCTTGCTTGAAATATCTGTGTGCGTCTTGGGATGTGGTTCATCTGCCTTCGTTCATCAATCTCAGTTGCTTCTTATGCTATTGACTGCTGGTGATCACTCTAGACTCTCTTTAGATACTTGCTCTGCCCAGGCTGCACTGCCACACTGGTGCCACCCTGCCCAGAGCTCTTCTCCAATCTTCAATGGGTTGTCACTACAGTTGTGTCTAGCCCTGTCACTCAGACCCCAGGTAGAATGACAGCTGAAGCTACCTCTGCTACCAGTGCTCAGTGAAGACAATCATTTGTTGCAGGCTGCTTCTGCAATCCCTGTAGTAGATGATGGAGTTTTCTCTTCCACTTCACCACAAGCTTATGACAAAGACTCTGTCGTTGACTAAACTTTAGTCAGACTTCTCTAAGCCCTCATCTCAACTAGGCTGCATCCTCGGGTGTTCCTGTCTGTTCTTGCAGTGTGCAGTTTTAGCAAGAATCCTCCAAGATCAGAGTAGAGAGAGTCCTCCCACCTTTAATATCTGATCAAATTCCTCATCCCCTATCATCCCCGTGTTGATATCCAATCATCCTGGCCTGTCTTCAACCACAATCTTGTTAGGTCAGTTTAGCAAGAATCTTCCTACCACTGATGTCTCCATCTACTAACCTCTTGATTATAAATCCTCATTGCTCCTTGTTTATTCAGAGTTGAGCCGAGTTTCTTTCTCCTGTTGTGATAGTCTTGACACCTATCAGAGTAGTCCTAAATAAAATTTTCCGTTATCATTTTAACAATTGTCAGAATAATTCTTTCTTTAATGGTTACACTCTCTGGTAGGTGTACTATAGTAAAAGAGTGATGGTATTTTAAGCACAGACCTTTCCTAAACAGGGCATCCCAATTAAATTCTATAGTCCAGAAAGAAACAAGAAAGTGACCCAGAAAGCCCACCATGATTACAGGGATACCATAAATAATTCATGGAGCAAGCGTAGTTTTCGTGGTATGAATCTCTTAATAACATTAATAGGTTATATTTCTCAATGCATAGCTCCACTACTGGTGCTAAGCAACTACAGATTTCTGGAAGTAATTTCATTCTGGTTTAGATGAATCTGTAAGATGTATCTCTAAAATTCTAAGACAGAGAGGATAATGAGAAATACATTATATTTGCAGTATTGAACCAAATTGTCTTACCAGTGAATGGATATACACACATACAAACACACACACACATATATCTGATTCTGTAAAGACTAAAGCACTACTGGACACACACACACACATTAAAATATATGTGTCTGTCCCTATATATATTCATATATGATTTACATATGTTTGTGTGTATGTACGTTAGTCCTGTAGCATTTCTAGAATCAATGTTGTAGATAAGATGTGGTATTTGCTTGCTTTACTGTATCCACTTTCATTTCAGGAAGGGCCTTACAAATAAACATTGTTCAAAGAAGTAAAACATTTAAAGTTACATTAAGTTAGAATCAGGTATTTTTGCAGTCATAACAGAGCAGGAAAGCAGCATGAAGTGAACAAAGGGCGGCACAGCAGGAAATTTATGCTAGTGAAGAAGCAATTCACACCCGTTAACTACTGTGAATAGAATGAGACACAACACCAAGCTTTCCATCTCAATACACTGCCAGTTGTTTCAGTTTTTCTTTCCTAAATTTTTGGCATCTTAAACTTTTTTGCAAAAAGAATTCATGAATTAAATGATGCAGTCTATGGGATAATATAAAAAGCTGCCTAAATAAGGAAAACGTGGCCAGAAGAAATGCAAAGACATAGATAGAACAGGGAAGAAAATATACCATTATATTCCAAAAAAGAATTCAAGGTGAAAAGAAAAAAAAATAATGAGCAAATTAGTTTATACAAAAAAAAAACATGCAGAGCCATAAGTAGTCTGCTGGTTATAGGCCATTATAATGAAATACAGGAGACATTCTCTTGCCTTGTTGTAATGGAATTTGGTAATATTGAGTTAATGGCTAGATAAGACATACCCAGTTCTCAGGATCTAGAAAGCCCCATAGCTAAAAATAAGACTCTCCATGCTTACTTACCAAATGAAAAAAGTCCTGGAACTCAATAAGGAAAATGTTTGTCCTAATGTTTTATGTGCAACATTGACCCAAAATTCCTTACCAATGAATGCACGATGAAACTGCAAGAAAGGGAACAGAGATCTTCGAACATTGAGCATTATTTAGCTCATGTGCCTCTTTTGTACTTTCATTTGGTTATTTTGTTTGCTTTGAAGTGTTACTCAGTCCAGACCCTCGCCTGGATTTTTAAAACAGAGTAGTCATTGATCACAACAACCAAAAAGTTAAAAAAGCAAGGTAGAATGAAACAATGGAAACATAAGAGGTGAGACTAGGAGCTCACAAACATACTTAACTAGGTTCATGGGTTTTTTTTAAATGTGGTGTATATCTAGCATTATTTTCTCTGTCATTATTTATGACACAGATTGTATTGTATAATGTATTTCATGACTATGCAGGTACAGCCCCTGGCAGATGAGGTCTCATTGTAAGAAGAAAAGCAATCGCAGGGGAAGACGAGGAGATGAGAAGTTTTCTTTCTCTACCAAGACTATTCAACCCCAAAAGATGAGTGAATTCTCCTCTTCTTTTTCAAAATTCACCATGGCATAGAAGAACCAAATTACTCTATCTTTGTGTTCCAGGTGATCCTCCTCTCTGTGGGAGATCCACACTGGGGTAGTTTGCACTTGCTAATAGTCCATTCTCACCATTTTATAAAGTTACCCTTCTTTCACATATCCTAGAAAATCTGAACCCTCAACTAAGCATTCAAGATTGACGTCAGCAGACACCACCGTCCTACTTTATCCACAGCATTCCCTTTTTGGAATTTCCGTCCCACTGCCTTCTTCTCCCCACTTCACCAGCATCTATCCTCTGCCCTCCTCACTTTCCCCTACCCCACACTGTGACTTTGGACATTTCTGCCCTGAAATGCTTCCTCTCCCAAAGGAAAAATATTTTATTTTCTGAAATGGATGTCTACTATTGCTGTGGACCCCTAAAATTCAATCATTTTAAGTTTCGTATTACAGAAATGAAGGAAAGCAAAGGCACTGGGAAGATAAATCTCATGACCAATATGTTTTCAGATCAGCATGATTTCTTTATTTTAAAACTTTAAAGTCTTATGTATTTTTGAATCTCTACATGGAGTTTTGTTTCTTCTATTCTAGCCTCTATGCTTCTAAATGCTCAGAAAATATAACAAAGATATAGAGAAACCACCATCTTGGTTTGCTTGGAACTGAAGGATTTTCCTGGATGGGAGACTGTCTGTGCCAAAACTGAGAAAGACCCAGACAAACTGGAAAAAATTGTTCACCATACAAAGATGTTAAGCATAAAATAATAATATATGATATATAGTATTACAGTAATATGGTAATAGTAATATGAATTTAGTACATATTTAGTGTCTGGTAAGCAAATATTTAGGTATTCTACTAAATGGAAGCTTTATGGAACAGAAGGCAGTTTCTGCCCTCATATTCCTATGGCCCTAAAATATGAATATATAGCCCTGTAATTTGAAGACTCACCCTGACCTAACATCCACTGCCAATCTTCTTCTTTTTGCTCAAGGAAGATTTTCCCTGAGCTAACATCTGTGCCAGTCTTCCTTTATTTTGTATGTGGGTCACCACCACAGCATGGCCGACAGGTGGTGTAGGTCCACACCTGGGAACTGAACCTGCAAACCCGGGACCCTGAAGCCAAGCATGTAAACTTAACCACTAGGCCAAGGGGCCAGTCCATAGCCCTGTAATTTTTAAGGTCAGGTTATTTGATTAATGTTAGTAACTCTGGGATAACTGTTTTGGGAGGTTGCTGGAGGAGCTTTAGTCAAAGCCTGACAAACCATGTGTAAGATACAATGTATGAGGTGAAATTTAGCTAATGTTGACACTTATTAGTATATTAAAGATAAGTTATTAGTGTTTAATAACACTTTCCTAGTGCCAGTGACAGCATAGTGGTAAAGAATGAGCATCTTATTAGACTGCCTTTATTTAAATATTGACTCCACCTCTCAAAACCTTAGTTTCGTCTTATTTTATATTTTTCCTAGTTTTATTGAGGTACAATCAACAAATAAAAAATGTATATATTTAAGATGTATAATGTGATGGCTTGATATGCATATACATTGTGGAGTGATTACCACAATCAAGCTGATTAACATATTCATCACTTCATAGTTACCTATTTTTATATGTGTGCTGAGAACAGTTAAGATCTATTCTCTTAGCAAATTTCAAGCATACAATGCAGTATTATTGACTATAGTCATCATGCTGCATGTTAGATCTCCAGAATGAATTCATCTTATAACTGAAAGTTTGTACTCTTTGACGAATATCTCCTCATTTTCCCCACCCTCAGCCGCCAGCAACCACCATTCTACTCTCTGCTCCTATGAGTTCAACTTTTTTAGATTCCAATTTAAGTGAGATCATACGGTATTTGTCTTTCTGTGCCTGGCTTATTTCACAAAGCATAGTGTGTTCCAGGTTTATCCACACTGTCACAAATGGCAGGATTTCCTATTTTTTTTGGCTGAATAATATTCCATTATATATATATATATATACACACACCACATTTTGTTCATCCTTGCATCTGTTGACAGATACTTAGGTTGTTTCCATATGTTGGCTATTGTGAATAAGGCTCCAGTACACATGGGAGAACAGACATCTCTTTGAAATATTGATTTAATTTCTTTTGGAAACAAAACCATAAGTGAGTTTGTTGGATCAAATGGTAGGCATTTTTTAAATTTTTTGAGGAACCTCCATATTGCTTTCCATAATCACTGTACTAATTTACATGCCCACCAACAATGTACAAGAGTTCCCTATCTCCACACCTTCGCCAACACTTGTCTCTTGTCTTTTCAGTAATAGCCATTCTGACAGGATAAGGTGATATCTCACTGTGGTTTTGATTTGCATTTTCCTAATGATTAGTGATATTGAACACCTTTTCAGGTACCTGTTGGTCATTTGTCTGTCTTCTTTGGAAAAATGTCTGTTCAAGTTCTTTGCCTATTTTTAATTTTTTTTATTTGTTTGCTATTGAGTTGTATGAGTTCCTTATATATTTTGGATATGAACCCCTTATCAGATATTTGGTATGAAAATATTTTGAGTGTTAATAGTAACTAATTCATAGAGTTCTTCCTAGTTTTAAATGAATAATACCTATAAATGGATAGGAAAGTGCTTGTCATATAGAAAACTGATACTGATGACAATAACAGTAATGATGGTGATGGCAGTGCTCATAAAAAATGTTGACTGGCTGATTTTGACTCTCACTTTAATAAGGAATTGAAGAAAGCAAATATACTAGTAGAGTAATCAGGAAGACCTTGAAATTGAATATCATAAAGGAGAATATATAAATAAAGATCACCAAATGATGGTCTAATTATGGCCAATCAATTATTGCAACAAGACATATCTGGCTAAATTTCGCATATTTATATGTGCATATGTATATTTAGGTATTTCACACCTTCTATAATCCAAAGTGAAATAACAGAAAAGGAATGTAAAAGTATAAACCTAGAAAGACAAATAGAATGAGGAGGCAGGCAATAGTGGATAAGAGATTTCCACAAAATTATAATAGGTGGGCAGTGGTTAGAACAGATGCAATGTTTAAGGGAAAAAAGGAAAAGGCAAAGAAAACTATAGGGAGTTACAGATGTTGCAAACTTTAGCCGGCCCCCAGATCAACTTGTGAATTTGAGGCAACATTTCTCACTGAAGGTGGGATTGAAAGGTAGAGCTGAAAACAGGAAAATATTTTAACCGATTTTCTAAGGAAGCTGGACCGTCTGCTTCCTCACCCTGTACAGCCAGGACATTGTGTCTATGTCAGCATGGTAAAAGACGAAGAGTTCACCATCTCAAGAAGATTGAAAGAGAATGATTAGGAGGGGCTCTGGACCAGGGAACACCCAAGAATAAGATGATTAAATAAAGAGACTTCCATTTCTTTTCACCTGTTGATTTGCAGAACACTGCCTGTCATGAATATACAATCTGCCTGAAGGACAAGTGAATATTTCCGGATGTGGCAACTGATTTAGACATTAATGTTGCGGGGTGAAGGGAAAGGGTGTCCCTCAATGAAACATTCACTGAATGTGCCTGAAAACACAGATTCCAAGAAATTGGGAAGAAATTAGAAATTTGGGGGGGAGGGGAAAGCCCCTACAGGAAGGACACAAACCAAAGCAAACAAAAAGAAAAACAAAGAAATTAAAAAGAGGAAAACAGACATAATGCCAAGGGAAGAAACCTTTAGAAAGAAAACTAATCAAAATACTATGAGAGAACATTCCCTTCTGTGTAGAATATAGGAAAGTGTGAGAGAACATTGCTCCCACTCTATAAACAAACAAACATACAAAAAGGTTGAGTAATTCACAACATCATACCTTTTCTCAAACCCACCTGAGCTCTGAGATTTTAAAATAACTGAGTGAAATAAATTCCAAAGAGTGACAAATCCCTTAGAGAGAGACGGGACATGTGAACTTTCACCTTTGTCGGAGTAAGGGAGAAAGCGGTGATCTCCAGTAACAGAGGATGAGGAGAAGTCAGCTACAATTTTAACAATTTCCCAAAGACTGACTGTGGACTAATGTGACAGTTTAAAACTGGGAACCTCAGATGCAGGGGAAATTGTACTCACTTGCAAGCTGTTATCCCAGTACTGGGTGCTCGAAAGAAGGATTGCGAGCTGGACAGGACAGAGAGAACTATACAACAGTGAGGGCGTTTAGGAGATGGCCATCTACTTCTGGGAGAGAGAATAAAACCCGTTTTCCCAGACTCTTCCCTTCTAAGAAGCAAGAACCTTACACTGCTGGGGTCAGGGCAGGAAATCTTCCCACCGGAAGGCAGGCACAAGCAAAAATCCACCGCTTCTGGAGGAGGGAGATGGCTTCACCCCACAGAGAAGGGACACAAAAGCTTCTTGCCCAGGGATACCGCTGGGGAACAAAGATATAAACTGCTAATGTGGGTGAAGGGGAGAAGAGCTTGGAGAGTCTGGCTCCCAGAGCTGAGGGAACAGGTTGCTGGTAAAACCACGTATCTCTAACTGCCAGACTCACTGGGCTTACTGGTGAATGTAATCAGGAATTGAAAAACCCCCCAACACTTCTGTCCTAGCACCAAGCAGCAAGAACAGCAACAGAGGCAGGACAGGGCCTGGAGAGCAATCCCTTCAGTGTGGGGAGACTGCTCAACTCTGATCAGTTTCCCTCTTCCCGAGCTTTGGAGCCTACAGAAACTCTTAAACTCAGTCCATTTCTTCCCTTTTCTTGAGGATCTCTGCCCTGCACTGCTTGCTGTTGAATATTTGAAAACATTTTTTCCTACGTTTTATCCAATTATTGTTTATGATGATGAGTAAACACATCCCAGTAATTCCATTATGGCCAGAAGTAGAAATCACATTAATGTTGCTTTTCCGTGTGATTACTCTTTTCTGAGAAGGGATGGGGAATCAATTTGGTACTGGACTGCAAGTATAGGTCAATATGCTCCAGAAATAACCTTCCCGGAGCCAGAGGGGATCCTAAAGGAAGAGCAAAAATCATTTGGAGGTATAGAGCTTCTCACGGGATTGAGAATTTAAGGCACTCTTATCTGATCTCAAGGGCAGGATTAAATTCAGCTTGGATTAAATAAATTATCTCTCTATCTCTCTATCCATCCATCAAATCATCTATCTGTGTATACGTTTAGAACACGTTATAAAGTGACAAGCATAAGCACTCTAGAAATGAAGTTATTATTATTATTATTAAACAGATAACTAGGAGAAAGTTCAAATAGAAGCAACAAAGATAACAAAACAGTTAAAAAATTGGACTATAATGTAAAAGCATACTTAAATTGACTTGTGTAATATGTAATGCATGACAATCTGGACTCTAAATGTATATGATAATTTAAGTAATTCAGTTAACATTCTTCTTTTTCTCCACATACACCAAATAAAAGTATGACTTTGAGACTGAAATTAACTAAACGATTGTGCAAATTTCTTGCTCTTTTTTTCTTTTTTTGCATATTGACACAGTCAAGGTTTGAATTGTTGGATTGCCATATGGGACCTAATCCAGGAACAAGTAGCTGTTTAAAATGTAATTTATTAAATCTGCTACAGAGTAACTACAGGTCATGTTTTTAGCACAGTTCTCAAGGCAACCATAGTGAGGTGAACTAAACCCAGGGCCAGCTTTATGGGCTTGTGACTTGTAGATAGTCACATAGAGCCCCATACCAGGTTTAATGCCCTACTGTTGCCATCTAGAAATTCTTAATAATTTTTGAACAAGGGGCCCCACATTTTCACTTTGCGCTGGGCCCCACAAATTACGTAGCACCTCATTAAATCTTAGGGGTTCCCCTTGTGAAGAACTAGGCTGCTGAATTCACTAAGGCAGGAAAACATTGCTACATATCCTAGAAATGGGAAATGTTTTAGATAGTATGTTATTTTGCTTCAATAGTTGGAGCTCTGATTTTCATGACAAATTAGCTGTCAAAAATGGCAGATTAAATGAACACCCTGGCTGACCTGAGTTCAGTATCACCCAGGACTGGTCATGATAAAATTTGGCGGTAAACTTGTGGAGCTTCGCTGGAATACAACACAGTTTACTTCAAAACAGATGTTGTTAATTTATAATTTAAAGCCAGGGCTTCTCCATTTGCACAGACTTTAAAAAATGTTAATTGCACAATTTATGTGGAAAGTTTTATTGCTGCTGTCCATTAGATACAGGGATGTTGACAGTACACAAGTATCAATCTGGGGCTTGTTGCAGGATGAATACAAACGGAGACTAAATGTAATTTAATCACGCCATGAAGATTCGCTACTACAGCTAAAGAGAGATTGATGGCTGAGGATAAATATCGGGAAGGGTAGCCAATTGAGATGAATGGAAAATGCTTTTTTCTCTAGTAGTAGAAATTAAATTCTATTTTGTGTGCATACGTTCTTTTAAAGTAACTTTTTTTCCTCTCTTTTCCTCATTCTCTTTGTTTCATGATTTTCAATTTCCTCCACTGACATAGAGCTCTTTTCTTCTATTTCAAGACCACTCTTCTTTTAAAGAGAGTTCCATATGAGGAATTAAGTACTTTTCATGATTGAAGATGATTCTCTAGGGATCTATGTCCAAATGTACTATTTATGTCTTTCTCTGATGGGAAGGAGAGGGAGAAATTTACAAGCAATATCCTAGTCATCTTTGCATATTTGACAATTTTATTTCATTTACTCATCCCAGGAACCCAACCCTGAACAATGTTATATACAATCCTACTAGATGTTTTTGTTGGTTGGAAAGCTGTGTACCACACTTTGATGCACCACCAAGGAGAATGCACCTGTTTAAACACGTCTGAAGCTATCCTGATGCTTTTTTAAGTCATCAACTGATAATTTGCTTATTTTATTTATTAGCTTATTTCTTTTCAGTGCTTTATATCCCTATATAGATCTCATGTACATAGTTTGATATGACATTGACTTTATCAACATTTTAGAAATGAATAAATTAAACCTTGGGAAGACTGCCTTACATTTACATACAGGAGAACTTTAAGTAAGTCTAACTTTACAGAGTAGCAGAATAAAGCAGAATAAAGTATTGTAGTAGTAGCAGAATAAAGAATTGAACTCAGGTCTTCCTAACCTCAAGCCTATGCCCTTTCTAATCTATTATAAGAGAAGTAAAGATTGTTGCTCCATAATGAGATAATTAGAAGGCAATTGATTTAAAGTCTCAAAGTGATCAGGTTTAATATTTGAAATCAATACAATGGAAAGAGAGCCATGGGTGCGGTGCACATCATGAAAATTTCATGGACACAAAGTACTTCTAAATATAATGACTCTTTAATGAAACTATTTACAATTGGATATATTTGGCACATAAGAAATGTTTGTTGAATTATATCTATCTATCTACCTACCTATTTACCTATCATCTATCTATAATTGCACTGGATATCTATCCTCAGATTAATGATATAGTTAAAACAGTATAACTACAGTCTAGTCTTCTATGATAGCCATAATTAACTAATTTGGGTATTTTTCAACCAATTCCAGGAATGCTTTGTAAACTCTGAAGTCATACTGTAACACATTGTGAAAATATCATCCTCTTCAATTGGACCATCTGGGTTCAAACTCTGTTTCATCATTTGCAAGTTACATGAGCAAGTAACTTAATCTCTCTGCCTAGATTTCCTTATCTGAAAAATGGCCTTTCTAATGATAACTATCTCTTAGGATTTTTGTAAGAATAAAAGTGATTAGAGCCAGCCCCTGTGGCCTAGTGGTTAAGTTCTGTGCACTCCACTTTGGCAGCCTGGGTTCAGTTCCCCAGGCACAGAACTACATCACTTATCTGTTACTGGCCATGCTGTGGCGGTGGCTCACGTCAAAGGAAAAAAAGAGGAATATTGGCAATGAATATTAGCTCAGGGCGAATCTTCCTTAGCAAAAAAACCCACCAAAAACAAAAAGAATAAAAGTGATCTAATATATGTAGAAAGAACTATCTGGGACAGAGGATGCAGTCAATATACATTAAAGGATGCAGTCAATATACGTTAGATGTTACAATCAATAGAGGCTTCAAATTCCTAAAATTTCTAGTCATGTCCTGGAAAGTTTAATATAGTTGAGTCACAAAAAGTGGATATATAGAAACTAGGTGGAGTGATAGAACATCTAGATACTCTTTATAGTTAAATCATACCTTGAATATGAGTAATCTGTGAAAGAGAATATGGAGTATGAAAGCATCTTTTCTGTTGTAGTAACAAACTTGACTATCTGTAGGTCCCACAGGGCTAATGTAATTTATATGCATTTTTCTATAAATCCTCTTCTCTGCCAATGTTATTTTTAGATTCAGTATATTACTGTGGAAGTAAGGCTTCCATATCAGTTAAGCATAGTCATTCTTAAATTAAATTACTTATTTATACAATATTCTTGCAAAACAATATTCTTACAATTTTCTCTGGAAAACTACTAAAATCCTGCAGCTTCAATAGAGTCCCTACTTGGTTCTTTGTTCCTTTTAAAGTCTCTAACAATTCTTTGATATCAGTTTCTTTTCTAAAAAAAGAGAAATATATTTTAAAGAAAAAATGAATTATTCATAGAATAATTGTTTTTAGTTTAATTACTTGTAATACTGAAAATGCATTATAATGTATAATTATATTTTTGCAACATAATTACTAAGTATAATGACAATGTATAATTCTTTATGAGACTACACGAAAAAAATTGTACTGCTCATACATACTATTATAATATTTAAAGTTTGTTATTCCAAAGAATTATTACAATTTGTTGTTTTAAATAGACCAACTGATCATTTCACAGAGAAAAAAATAATAAAATGATTTTTGGTTTTGGGTGAGTGAGATAGCACTTTGAAGAGGAAAACTTTTAGAAATTCCAATATCACAATGTACCTCAAACTCATGTTTTTATTGATACTATAATATAATTTATACCAACCAAAATTTGATTTGCATTGAAAGACATGACACAAAATGTTTTAGTGAAGTAAAACTTTCCTGTACAAATCAATTACACCAAATGAAAATAAAATATATGAAATTATATTCTTCCAGGACTAAATTATATGCTGGTGTTACGTAAGGACTTAGAGGAAGGGGTATCTCCTGTTTTTGGTCATTGAATCTCCTTCACTAAGTGATTGTTCTAGTGAATTCAACTATAGCAAATTAGGCAGCACCTGTCAGTCCCAGCCTATGGGTAGTTAAAGTAGGAAATCTGAGTCAGTCCCATCTTGGTGAGGTTTATAATTAAGAAACAGTTACCCTCCCCCTAAAATTCAAAAGAACATCATATCAATAGCTCTTTTGAACTATTCCCAATTCAAATTTTCCATGTAACAGTTTTAAGATAAGGGAAGAAATTTTTTGACAAGGTATGTTCCAATTACATTTGTTCAACAGCAAAATTTTCACATATATGGTTCAACTATGTCTAGAGATAAATTATCTTGAATTGTTCACTTCATATTTTTCTGCATAATAAAAATGCAAATTCATATTTCCTTCAAAAAATCATTTTGGTTTAATAGACATCTCAATAATGGCAATTTTTTTCCCACTTAAGTGTGCCAGAGAACTACTAAGTTCTTGTCAGGAACCCTGTCCACAGCTTCATCAAAGATGTAGTTTTTTTTTTTAACCAGAAAAAAATGCACCTCATTTCAGAGGTATTAAAAGTACACAGTTTGGAGTCGGTCTGTGTAAATGGCTTGGAAGGAATCTAAATCGCATCATGCGTGAAAAGCACGGAACACAGAAAGAAAGTAAGAACATCCGTTGACTCGTCTGTTAGTCAGATCTAGCCCCAATTTATCTCAATGCCAAACTTGAACATAGTGATTGGGTTTAGTTTTATCTGGAGTCTTTGATGTGGGGTTCAGTTCTTTTTGTTAGAATGCAACGACAAAGTAGGTCATACGCGATGGACATTGGTTTGTGAGAAACACAGTAAGAGTACTACTGAAATTTCTCTTCAAGCTAGGGCTTTTATTTGTGATTTTGATTTATTTGAAATAACGTATGAACCCTGCTGAAGACTGAAAGAGAAAATCCATAAAGAACTGGTTGGAGACTGCACCCGTAGAATTAAGAAATGGGCACAAAGATAATTTAGAAAGTGGTTAAATGTTCATATAAAAAGTGCTACTGGAACAAAATATTCTCATAAATAAAGGAATAAACTACCTGTTCCTAAATTTGACGTCAAATTAATGTAAATTACTGAGAAAATACCCTGACCAGCATTGAAAAAATAAAAGAGAAAAAACTCTGACACAAATTCTTCTTTCTCTGGAAAAAGCAGATTTGCAGAGGGATTTTTAAAATGAAGAAATTAACAGCTAATTAGGTTTATACTTCAGGAATATTTGTTTTTCGTTCTAATATGGTTATTTGAAACTTTGGGGCTAAATATAACACCACAGAATATTATCATTTGGTAATGCTGTAGCCAACATGTGTAGATAACTAAGCAACTTAACTTATATTTAAATATACATCTATAAGCTTGAGTCTCCCAGTTCCACTGGCTACCTTGATGAAAATAATTGAGTAAACACAAAGTCGAGATTTTGTTTAGCCCCTGTAAAATGTGATTAAGTGTCACATTAGACATCTAAGAGATGTGCCAGTGAAAGAACTCCCTGGAAGTGTGCCTGGTGACAGATTAGAAGGGATCAAGATTAATGGAGTAGTTGGAAATGATACTTACATATGATTCAGGCTGCAAATGAAAGGTGTTATATAAGAGAAGATCATGTTGAGAGGTAGCTGGGAATAAAAAACCTCACACAGGAACCAAAGTCTTAAATTTCTGTAGAATGTAAGAAGCAGGGAATAGACTATGTAATAATATACCTATAGAATTAAGAAATTTTCTTCCTCTGTGTACATTCAATGTCATTAGTATTTTCCAAACTAGGAATGCGAAGTAAAGTATTTGAGAATTAAAATAATTTGTTTTAAAAATCATATTTCAAAATAAGTTGCGTTCCAAAACTTCTATTTGTTCTACTCTAGCTAAAGTTCAGTTTGGGGTGCTAAAAATAGCTTGTGAAAATATACATTAAGCTTATAAACATATTTTAATTAAAATTCCATTTACAAAAATGTGATATATTATTCAAAGCAGAACTGTGAACTAAAGGTATTGAAAATTGAGAGTATAGCAAAAATTAGTAATAAAATTTTATTTACAACAGTTACTGCAGTAGCTATTTTGAAATTGCTTATCTCTGTTAATTCCACAGCATATGGATTAAAGTTTGAAAGCAAGTGACATTTTAGAACTGTCTTTAATGAATTTTTCATCCAAATGGCATCGGGGAGCCTTGAGGTATATCTGACTCCATTATAATGAAAGTTTAGTAAGAATTAGAAAAGCGACTATTGAAAATGGCAAAATTATGTGTTCCTGTGTCTTCAAGATATTTTTGCGACTTTAAGAAATTGTACTCCTTTATTGCTGTGGTTTTATTCAATATGGTTTTTACTAAGAACAAATTTTTACTGGAAAATATATAATGACATATACATGACTAATGGACTTGAAGTTGGTAGAAAAATATACTTCGATCTTTTCATATCCCAAATTGAATGTCATTATAGACAACTAATACAGACAATCTCTTACTAGTTAAGAGGGAAAACTTTAAAGCAGCGTTAAGAAGAAACACATTCTCAGTCTTTATGGCAATTTTTCTATTATTTTCAAAATATAAGTTGGTATATGTACATAGTACATGTAATGCTATTGGACAGGAAGATTTGCAAGTAGAAGGGAATTTCACTAAAGTTATATATGAGATTATTAGTGGATAGAATAACATCAAAGAATGAACAGTAAACTGAAGTTTCTTAGAACTCCAGGTTGATTAATGGAGGTCATATTAAAGTGGGCCCATCCAAGGAATGCATCACTATTTCTGACTATGGCTTGGATAGCCAAGTGATTATTTTTCACTTCAAATATGGAAGTTAATTCTTTAATAAAATAAAAGCTTAACATAGTTCTAGAATATGGAGAAAATAATCAGGATGATCTTTCTTTCTTTTTTTTTTTCCCCTGAGGAAGATCAGCCCTGAGCTAACATCTGTTGCCAATCCTCTTCTTTTTGCTGAGGAAGACTGGCCCTGAGCTAACATCCATGCCCATCTCCCTCTACTTTATATGTGGGACGCCTACCATAGTATGGCTTGCCAAGCAGTGCCATGTCCGCACCCGGGATCCAAACTGGCAAACCCCGGGCCGCTGAAGTGGAACGTGCCCACTTAACTGCTGTGCCACTGGCCTCCTCTTATTGGTTTTAACTACAATTGAATTGCTTTGTAGTTACTTTTGAGTTTTTCTTTGTTTCTGAGCAGAACAAACTTAGACGTTACGAAAAAGCGTGCCGTGGAAAGCTGGTCCTGCACACCCACCTGCTCACAGAGCAGCGTGCCTCTGAAGCACTAGAGCAGGACCCACTGGAGTGATTTCTGCCCTCTTGTTGCTAAAGCCCTGTTGAAAGTCCACACCTTGGTACAATTCTTGAGCAGGCTCACATGGCAAAGTAAACGTCTTCAATAGTGAGTGAGACCAGGAAACAGGGCATAATTATTTTGTAGCCTGGGAAACCTAGGGAAAAACTTAATTCTGGTGCATTATGAGTATTAAGGTAGAACCTTCTTTACCCAGTATCCTTCCTTGCCGGGAGCCGCCCACCAGTCCTCTAAGCCTCTACCCAAGGACACGGTCCGGGAGAGAGATGAGGGAACGCACGGCGGACCCTCAGAAGATGGCGGTCGGCCGCTCCTGATCCTACTCATGCTGCTAATCTTAGCAATATTGCTCTTGCTGTTCTTTTTCTGTACATGGGGATATCTTGGGGAAACTCTCTCCACGCAGGGGAAAGAAGCTGATGTAACCTGGCCTTCTAGGGAAGGTTCAGGGAACAACAGCCTGAAGGGAAAAACGTTCTGACCCCTCCTGGAAGGGCGGAAAAGGGAGCTTGGACAGACCTCAAGGAGGAAGCCTTCTAATAATCAGCCTCAAAAGAGAACATTCCCTCCTAAGGTCCTTCTAGGAGGTACAGATTATCCTAGGCCTGTTAGGACAGGAGGTAAATGGTGGCACCCACCCAGAAGCAAAGATATGCAAAAGGTACACTCTCCTAAAACAACCCATAACCCTGATAAAGTTGCAGAAAAATATCATAATATATTGACACAGAGGAACTGGGATTATGATGAGGATTGGTAACCCTATAAAATAGTTAATGGTAAAAGAGAAACCCTAAGCACTGTGCCTGTGTGGCTTTCAATCAGACGGAGCTAGGGGCCCATGTGTACTTGGTCCCCTTATACTTTGCAATACTTCTGCTTTCGTTATTACAGGAGTAAAGATAGAGGCTTAGGGCCATTCGACCCATGGGGAACTGAGTCTAGATGTTACACCCCGTTTTGCAATCAGTCTTAGACATCTAGACGCCTAGTAGACATATAGAAAAGGTCAATATCTATAATTAACAAAGGTTGTTTGCTTCTCATAGACATACTGTGCTAATATTATAACAAGATATGCTTATGTACCCATTTTGTTTGCCAAAATTATGTACTGAGACAATTCCATGCAATCATAAACGCGTGACCTGGACCCTATATAAGTGCTTGAATGCTTCAAATAAATCAGACTTGGAAACCTCACTTCCAGTCTCACTGCCTCTCATTCGCCGACACCGTCCATCCCTCAGGAAACCTGGACTCTGCTGGAGCTGGACTCCGGCACTTCCTGTCTCCTGACTGGTTGTTGATCAGGCCTGCTATTCAAACAAAACACTCCGGGAACGCCCTGGCCAGCTCTACTCTGCCTGGTGCGGCATTTGTACACTACATAAATATTTTCATTACCAGGCTGCATAGTCCGCCTGGAATTCTGACGTTTCTAGTTTTGACACCAGTTCGCCATTGGTAGAGAAGCCAAGCACTGAACTGCAGACAATTTGAGGGAAGACACGTTCTCATTGCTTTATTTCTTCCAAGGTCTTTCCCCAAAGCTAGAACCAATTTCTAATATAATGTTAATGACCTGAGTTATTCTTTACCTGGAAGGTAGACTCACCCATAATGATGAGAGTGGAAATTTTCTATAAACTCTGTGGCCTTCACAATGGCGGTGATGCCATCTTTATGAAACTCACAGAAATGAGTGGATTATGTTTTTCCAGGAAGAGAAGACAAGACCATTGTAACACAGTATCCCATGTCCTTGTTGCACACAGGACAGCCATAGAAAGAAGAAAAACTGTATTTGTGTGTTGACGTAACTAGATTTTTGATGCAAAAGTAGCTTTTATGAACTAGAAACTTGATGAAATAATGTTACTATTTTTCATTTATCTAGCTCTATTTTTAGGAAGAGAATAAAAGAATTTCCATAATTGTTCATATCTGCTTAATACCTTTAAGAGCCTATAAGTGACACCCTTTTAACTCACTAAGAAGTCAGGGATTTTACTGTTTGTTTCTGTCTACGAGTTTTAAATTAAAATACTCTATTTCGTTAAGTAGAATAATACTGGAAAATTACTAAGTGTGATGAAGCAAACATATTTACTTTTGAGAGTTCCTGGACTTTTTACATCTCTGACAACTGAAGCTCCTTCCTTGCCCGACTCCATCTGTCACCTCGCCTCTCTCTTTGAGAAGCATTCTACCATTTACCATAACAGATCTCTCTAGATTTCTATTGTATTGTAGCAGCAAAGGAAGAACGGGAGACAGAATATAGATGGGGAAGGAAACAGGAAAATATAGAAGCAAGTGCATTTTGGGCTAGAACCAGTGAAATCTAGTGGGGAACAATTTTTTAAGAAAGCGATATGATAGGAAAAGGCGGGACTGCAATGTATGTCAAGTAGTGTTATTCTGAACTGTACATCCCCTCCACGCTGTATGTTGTTTAAATAATGCAAAGAAATTCCAACATTTCTCATATTGTGGATAACGTTTTGACAAAAATACCACTCTGAGGTTGAATTATGTGAATTACAGGTTTAAAATATTTAAATGACTCTTCGATGAGCATATGACATATTAATATGATGTGCATTTATTTATTCTGTCTCTCAAAATCCCATTCAATGGCCTTTAAGTGAATTTTTCAAATGATGTTAACCTACAGGTATATAAGTGAATGGGAGAAGAGGAAACAGAGACCACATAGCATGCTGGGGGAGAGAGAAAGATTTGGAGATCTGAGTTACAGAAGATTATGGTGAGTTAGATTTTGTTGCATTCTCTGTTAATTATTAACGTATTTCACCATACCCAACTGCGTCCAAAGAGGATTTTCAAAAGTAAGAAAAATAAGTTAAATTACGTGCTTAAAATGAGGCAAAAAGAAAATAAAATGTATTAGTAGGTGGACTCAGAAGAGATGTGAGTAAATAAAATGGATACAGAGTGCGGCCATGCAGTGTTGTAGATTTGTTAAAAGTATACCAAAATATGGTTTTCAGAATTCCAACATTCCAAAGGTCAAAATAGTTTGGTCAGAGAAACAAGTAAAATGGAAATAAAATTTAAAAAGTACAAGACATAAACGAAGAAAAATCTTTTCAGATAGGGTTTCTTTACTGTACTAAATATTAAAGAAAATTTTCTACTAAAGATTTTTTAATCCTACAAACGTAATCTATTCCCTTAATATCTGCTTTAGCTTATAAGTGTGGAAAATCTTTATCTTTTCACTCTGATAAATACAAATAATGACATTTTGTTTATTTCATATATTTCTACATGTAGCAATGTCCCATTTTCTTATTCTTGGTTGTTTCATATTAACGTATAGTAAAGTCTCCTACCAAATCACCTAGGAGAGTTAAACAAAAACTTAAAATGTTTGTGGGACCTTAAGAAAAGGTAAGTGCCTACCTTTTAAAATATTAGTTATAACTATGGTTGCAAAGTTATTGCATTTCACGGGAACTGTTACTTATTTTTTTACAGAAAATTAAATTCCCACCACTTTTTAGATAACATAGAAAACTAGAAAAAAGAATGCTTAAAATCATACAAACTCCGACTGTCTAGAAATAATCACTCTCAGAAACAAAGAATGGATCCTAACAAGCTCTCTCTGTTGTTTTTTTTTGTCTTAAAGACTGAAGACTGGCACCTGAGCTAACAACTGTTGCCAATGTTCTCCTTTTTTTTTTTCTGCTTTTTCTCCCCAAATCCCTCCAGCATGTGGTTGTATATTTTAGTTGTGCGTCCTTCTAGTTGTGGCATGTGGGATGCCGCCTCACCATGGCCTTGCGATCAGTGCGATGTCCGCACCCAGGATGGGAACTGGCAAAACCCTAGGTCACAGAAGTGGACCTTGCGAACTTAATCACTCAGCCACGGGGCCGGTCCCTCTCTGCATTTTTTAACACAAAGTAAAATTGAGATCATACTTAAAATGCTATTTTAATAAATAATTTTACTTTAACAAAGAAAATTAAATGTCTGTCTTGTTATTTTTTCCTAATGATATTAATTCCCAAATTATACTTTTAAATTTAAGAAGTATTATTTAAAAATATACAAAGAATTTGGAATGTTATATTTTTATACCTTTTCATGGACACCAATAAGGAGTGTTTTTATCTCTTTTCTCCTACATCTTTTATATTCAATATGTTCATTTTTGCTTTAATATTTTCAATTTTCTTTTGGGATTTCCTCTGTCCTATACACCATGTCTTTAAAATGTTTTCAGGAATATTTAATCTATTATGTAAATCACTTCTCTAACATATCTGAAGACATGATTATTTATTCTACTTAGTGAAATAAACATTTCTATAATGTGCTGATATTTTTGTGTGTATTTATCTGTCCTTCCTGAGATTAGCCTCACTTTGAGTCTCCTTTGTTTCTCCCTAATCCTTGAAAGAATGTAAGACTTTTCTGTGCTTTTTAAAAAGCAAGACTGAAGAGCCGGCTCCGTGGCTGAATGGTTAAGTTGGCGCGCTCCGCGGTGGCGGCCCAGGGTTCGGATCTTGGGCGCAGACATGGCACCACTCGTCAGGCCACGTTGAGGCAGCGTCCCACATCCCACAACTAGAAGGACCTGCAACTAAGATATACAACTATGTACGGGGGGGGGGGGGGAGGGTTTGGGGAGATAAAAGCAGAAAGAAAAAAAAAAAAGATTGGCAACAGTTGTTAGCCCAGGGTGCCAATCTTAAAAAATAAAAAACATAAAAAGCAAGACTGGGTCAGCTATAATTTACTTGAGAGTGTGGAGAACTCTTTAGCTGAGATCACCCATATTTCCTTGAGTGACTTTCACAGCACTCCCAATTTTATTATATCTGTGGTAGTCCTCAGATAACAAATATTTCTCTATTCAGATCTAATAAAGTTAGTGAAAAGCATTAGGATTAAATGTTTTCAAGACTTAATTTGCTTTTGTGCAGAGTTCCCATGAATTGCTCTGTGATTAATACTTGTTACAGTGTTTAATGACGAGTGGAAGAAGAGGATGCAGATTCTAAGGAGTAAGATGGACCATCAGCATTTCTAATTTGTGTCTGTTGTCTCTCCATCCCCCGTAATACACATGTATGTACATACACATGCATATTGGCATTGTCACCTCAGTTATTCAACGTCGCTCCCTTGTCCTTGACATTCCAGTTAGGATGCGACAGTCACTGTATTCCTTTCCTTCTACCCCACAGCCGTGTCCCAGAGCAGAAAGGCTATATCTGAATCAGAAAGAAAGAATTAGGGCAATGTACTTGAGATTTGGAGAAACATTTGCTGCCCTTTAGCTGTCTCTCTCATGTCAGGCTTCACAGGTTTGGCAGATACATTTTATAATTTTGCCTATATCCATTTTTGTTTAAGATGAAGTTTTTCTTCTATTTTTTAAAAGGATAAAAGTGGACTTTAAAAGCTTATACCAGAAGATTCTCCATCAAGCAAATTAATTCAGAAATTCCATAGATAGCTAAAAATCTGACATGTAGAAATCACACACTATTAAGACAATCTTCTCCATGAAGAGACTGAAAGATATTAATAGTGCGGAATGCAAAATCCTGTTGCTCTTACCATTCTTTCAGCCAACTTGGAATAATTTCCTTTTTTTATTAGACAAATACTAATCGAGCATCTCTTTTTGCTGTGTACTAAACTAGCTGCTATGTAAGTCACAAAGATGAAGGAGGTGCTGACTCTGAACTCTAGGGATTTAAGACATCATCGCAGGGAAATTATTGGTATGCATATGTCAATGCCTGAGAAATGTTGTGATTTGGGCCTAAAAAAAGGAAAAAATTATCACAAATGGTTTTCTTATGGCTTTAGCTTAAGGAAGAGAGAGAATTTATATCACAATTGGTGTTACTGGTGACACAGACAGATATAAAACAGAGTAAATCAGGATAGAATGATAACTTGACAAAACAGTAAAGCCATAACAATAAGATATTTATATGTACTAGAAATGTGCTCAGTGTATTAAGACCCAGTACCCGCTGGGAAGGTGTCCCCTATGAAATCAGACCAAAAGAACTACAGTGAGCTGAGCCCACAAGAATGTGGAGTTGACACGTGAACTACAGGGTAGAAGGAGATTGGGGGGGATACCCAGGACAGTTACACTGCAAGCTAAGGAAAATTAAGAACACTTATTGGTAGCTAAAAGAAATAGTCAGCCACTTGTCACAGTTTAAACAATCAAGAAACACGTGCAACCTGTGTAAAACCAGGCTCCTGTAAGTCTTTCAATATCATGTCAAATTTCAAAGACATGTGTCAACCTCCCTAAACAGGGAGGGGGGGTGGGAACACAACCCAGAAACTTCTCAAAAAATAACTAAATAAAAGAAAGGAATTTAATTTCTGAACTACTGCAACATTTCTTAAAACTCTCCTTCTCGCTTTCTCAGTACTTAAGATGGATGTCCTGCTCACTCTATCTTGACTCCCCAAATCTTCCTGCACTTTCTCATGCCCTGTGGGTTTTACCTCTTGCTTTTTGCTCTGTGCCTTCCCCTGCTGTCCTTTTCTGCTGTGGATGGCTTTCTGCAATGAAAATTGAAGTCTTTTCAGGAACTCTGATACTTTGCTTAGTTGATTACCTCTTTCAGCAAAATAAAGTTGAGGACAGACTGTCATCAAAGGTATCTCGGCAGCTGAGAGAGAAGAGCACTGCAACATTATGGATTCTGTTACTTAAGCAAGCAGTGTTTCTAAAACTGGTTTCTTGAAACCTAGGTTTTGAATGATGTCTTTTTTTTAAACCAAAATATTAATATGTACAT
Organism: Equus asinus; assembly: GCF_041296235.1. Lineage (NCBI taxonomy): Eukaryota > Metazoa > Chordata > Mammalia > Perissodactyla > Equidae > Equus > Equus asinus. Next base: position 37,947,469 of record NC_091800.1, on the reverse strand, counting down.
ATTCTGAATTATTTGATTATCTGATAACCAAATATTGCTCTGTGGTTTGACCCAATATTTTCATTTCTGTTAATTGTTCATGGTTAATTTTCACTCCATAATGAGAAAAGAGAGAAATGATCTTAAAATGTAAATGATGCTCTCTTGCCACACAGAAGGTAAATGATGCCTCAGCAGGGCCCTTAAATTATTCAAGACTGAAAAATATTGGTTTTCGTTATTCATACAATTGTTTTTTAGAATTTATTAATGACTAGACTGTTAATTTCAATTTTGAATATTAAAAATGGTTAGTGTCACTTGCATATTATCTTGTTAAATGAGCAACATGATGAGGAGAATTAAAAGAGAATATGTGTGTATGTATGTATAATTATAAGTGTCCATGTGTGTGAATGTTGCTCAAACTTTCCTTCAATCTGATATGAAAAATCTCCCAACAAATTTGGTCTTCTCATCTAAGCTCTGCTGTCTTTTGTTTTCCTGTTCCTAAAGTGATTTTTTTCTTTCATTTTGCTTTAGAGTGATCTACTTACTATTTACATGGCTTTGCTTTACTTCTCTCTTCCTTTTACCAACTGTTCTCTACTTGTTTAAACTCACCTTCCCCATTCCTCTCCATCAAAGCAAAACTAATCAAAATAAAAACTGCAATTGTGTCTAAGTCCAACACAGACACAATTTATGAAAATTTTTCTTCTTCCATTATTATCATTCGGTCTCTGTGAAAGCTTTTGAACGGCATCTGGTTTGGATCACAATCACAAATATACAAGAAAATAGAACATGGCCTCTTAGCTTATCAAGTATTTATCCTAAAGTTCACTCACTTTAATTGATCTCACTCAAACGGGAGGCTACTGACTCAGAAGTCTATGCATAGTTAAGTTTATTGATCTAACAAGACTGGTTGTCTGCTTTGTTGCACTTGACAGCATATTAGAAGAACTTCCTTGATGGTTTAACACATTGAGCTATAACAAAGAAGTAGGAGATAAGAGAGGTGGATCACCAATTAGAAATAAATCTGTGTACAGCAAATACAGCCATGCATCACTTAATGATGGGGTTATGTTCTGAGAAATGCATCGTTAGGCGATTTTGTCCTTGTGCGAACATCATAAAGTGTACTTACACAAACCTAGATGGTATAGTCTACTACACACCTAGGCTACATGGTGCAATCTTATGGGACCACCGTCTTATATGAGGTCTGTTGTTCACCGAAACATCATTATGCAGCCTATGACTATACTCAAACAACTGACAAGTTCTTGAAAGTAGCTTGTCTATAGAATAGACCTGTAGACCCTGATACCAAAATTAATGTTAATAATGATAATCAAAGTATAAATGCAAGGTATTTATAACTTGATATTGTTAGTATGTTATTAGAAGTACATAAAAGGCATCAGAAAAACAGAATTACAAAATCATGTACATTAGTTGGGTAGATCATAATATAACCTAGTGCAGCAATTTCTTCTTTATCATTTCTGACATCTTATCTTTTCTTTTTCTTTTTTTGAGGATGATTAGCCCTGAGCTAACTGCTGCCAATCCTCCTATTTTTGCTGAGGAAGCCTGGCCCTGAGCTAACATCCGTGCCCATCTTCCTCTACTTTATATGTGGGATGCCTACCACAGCATGGCTTGCCAAGCAGTGCCATGTCTGCACCGGGGATCCGAACCGGCGAACCTCGGGTCGCTGAAGTGGAACGTAGTCACTTAACCACTAAGCCACCGGCCAGCCCCTTACCTGTTCTTGAACAATTCACAAGTCAGCTTATTCCATTGTTGGGCAAGTCCAAAGTAACAGAAAACGATTCTTCATGCTCAACTGAAACTTGCCTCTCTCTAACAAAATAATCGATCCTAGTTCTTTCTTACGAAACAACTCTGAAAATAATGTGCATTCTTTTCTAAATAGCAGCATTTTAACCTTGAGAAAGTTATATTTGCTTTAAGAAATATATTTTTTGGTAGAATTCATTAGTTTCAGAATAAATATCCTGTGTGCTTTAAATTGTTCCTATTACATAATTCCAAGATTTATTTATTATAATAGTTACCTTCTGTACAAATTTAGTGTGTTTGTATCTCTTTTTATAGTGTAACTTAGGATAACCTCAATATTACAGATCTGGCTTGAAATAAATGGGAGATAAGTAGTCTGTCATCCGATTAATACAATCATATAAACGTAACCTTATCTGGACTCACTTGGTTCGGGTCACTTAATTTTGCCAAATAACATCCTTTGTACTTTTCAGTACAATTATTTTTTATATATTTATATCTGTAACAGGATCAACTTTTATGACAAAAGCTATATTTTACTCATTTTTTAAGTAGTTGGCATATAGTGGGTGCTTGAAAATACTGTTTTGGGGAATGTGTGAATAAATGAACTATCAAAAAATATATTAGTTTATTTTAGTAGTTTCATTACATTATTAATTTTTTTGTCCTGTCCATAGAATTTTTGATGTAGTTTTGGAGTTATGTTCTCTCTGATCCTGAATTGGTGAAATTTATTTTTAACCAAAATACAAGTCTACATTTCTTCATAATTAAAATTTGTGAGATTGCAAAACAATTAAGATTACATAACACTTTGATTTTGTCATCAATTTTATAAAGAGGTCTTGCCAGCGAGGATTGTTAGTAGAATACAGATGTTTCTCTCCACTGCTGTATTGATTTGTTAAGCACAAGTTGAATATAAAAGTTTATCAAATGTATGAGCTGTCTTCCTAACTAGATTGAAGTTCCTTAAACATTGAGAATGAGTTCTCCGCTGTGTATGTCTTAATCACTTTACAAACATATGCCACAAAAGTCGAATTCAATTCAGTTGTATGATTTGCATATTATGTGATTTTTTTCAGGGAAAGATTAATCATTTGACGTGTATCAGAAATTTAAAAATACTTAATGTATACCTTCAAATAAGATAAAATCTTTCAAATACAAGAGGAATATAAAGAATAATAATTTACCTGGTAATAGTTATAACTTTGTGGGGTTAAGGTTATACTTACTGAATTAAGCTATGAAATTTCTATTCAGCTTTATTTCTCAGAGTCTGAAAAAGCCTAGAAATTGGGAACAATTATTATTATAGATTTCCTCTTAGATTGATGTAGATTTGATAGACATTTTAGTCTAATTTTGAAAATAAATGGGACAATAATATATTACTATTACTGGTAAGTAAAATTCTGTATTCCATTTTAATAAACATTTCTTGCCGTGTGAGAGATTGCTGTACACTCAAGTAAATCCTACAATGATAAGACGTAAATTGGTTGTTCTCCTATTAATGCCTTCCTGCTTAACCAAATCTATATCCTTAGCTCTGGTGGAATGTTGTTAACGCAAACCTTTTGAGACCATTAGCTAATGTCTTAATACCTAACACTGAATGAAACTTTACTCTGAGAGACTGTTGTAAATGTTGGTTCAGGCTTCAGACAGAGAGAAAATAGACTTCAAATTGTCTTTTAAAATACTCCACAGAAACATTTTTCCTGAAATCAGAGGACATGAAAGGTTTCCTGGGAAACTAAATAGGCTCCATACTGATTTGCCCAGGTTGTCTGTTATCCAATGACCTCTCTCTAATTGGGGGAGGGGCCGAGAACAAAGAAGGAAGGAAGAGAACAGCTGGACCAGATAAGAGAGAACTGGAAAAGACAAAGCCATTGAAAATAGAATTGGAACCCCTTGAACCAGACTGTATCTATTTTCAGGCTAATCTTCATATTCTGTTGAAGTTCTTTCTGTGCCTAAGCTAGAAAAAACAAAATTTCCGCCTCCATGCTCCATCTTTCTTCTTCCACACACTGTTGGAGAACAGCGGTCAGAACAGTTTTTATCCTCTGATCCATCCCCAACCTCTGTTCAGTTTTTTACATGTTGTGATTTTACAGAATATCATTATTCTGACAAAGAAATGGCCACCCATCCACACAATCGTGAACTACCTGCCATCTGCCAGAGTTCTCGGATCCTAGATACCTATACTTGCATTCATAATTTGACTTTTCAAAAATCTCCCATTTGGGAATCAAGGTGCATTTGATTAAACAAATGAAAAGTATTAAACTCAATTTAACAAGTACAAAAATGACAAAGGCATAATTCAGATTATAAATTTTATAAGACATATAAAATCTTCTACGGGATTTCATACTGAAACAGAAAACGCCTATAAAGGAATATATTGTTGAGCCAAGTATTAGAGCTGGAGTAAAATTTCAGTTGATAAAGACTGAGATTAAAGAGAGAACACCAAATATAATTCAGTTTTACCAGAGACTAAATGATGTGCAATAGGCAATTATAAGATAAAACTAGAAAAGTTGGATTGCAATCACATTATGCCACATCTTAAATTCCAGGTTTGCAGTTGATTCTGCCGTAAATGAGCAAATACAATGAGGATCATTTTCTCAGGAAAATCTCCATAATACAGGGATCTGTTGTCTCACTCACAAAACCACGTAAGGATTCCATTTCAGTTTTGAAGTGTCAGGGTATTCTCATTGTGATTAGGGATTATTATGTGGGAAGATATTAATGATTTGCAAGTAAATGTGGAAAGTTGTGTATGCTAGATAGAAGGTAAAGGAAATAGATTCCCCTTCATGGCTCTTCTACTCCCAACATCTATGTATCAAGGACTCAAGTGAGGACCAGCTCAGGTGGCCTAGTGGTTAAGTTCAGCATACTCTGCTTTGGCAGCCTGGCTTTGGTTCCTGGACACTAACATACACCACCTTGTTAGCAGCTGTGCTGTCCACGCCCGCATACTAAAACATAGAGGAATATTGGCAAGGATGTTAGCTCAGGGCAAATCTTCCTCAGCAAAAATAAAATAAAATAAAGAACCCAAATGAGATGGAGAGAGAGAGAGAAGAAGTCAGATACCTGAGATGCCAATTAAAGCGAAAAGCCAAAAGTTAGAGTTAATCCTTTAATTTTACTGTGATGGTATAAACTAGAGGATAAAACCAAAGAAAACATCAACTCTGCCTGTTTCCCAGAGGAATACAGGAAAGTCATATCAGTGGAGGTGGATCAGTGCAGAAGCAAGGGTCACCTCACTGTTGAGAAAACTAGAATAAAAGGCTGTGGCAGTTTTATGGATCCTGAGATGGGAGAGAATGAGGTAGGTGAGTTAGGAGTGGAAAATTACTGGCTACTGAGTCCGAATGGGGAAGAGTGTCTTTAAGTTTCCCACTCCTCCCCTATGATAAAGTAGCCTCAGTAGAGGAGCCTGAAGAGGACCACTGCTAAAGGCCTCAGATGAAGAGACCTAAGAACGCAGGCATCTAGGCTACAAATGGAATATGTGAAGGGCATTACTACTCAGAGGGGCCTGAGGCCCTGACTGCAACTGTCTTTGGATGATAATGCTTTAGCTGTGCACCAAGTCTGTGGCGGGGAGGGCATCTTTCCCCATGAGGCCTGTCAGATAAAGGGCTTGTAATGTCTATGATCAAGCCTGAAAAATCATACATGGGTTATTAACAAAGAACTGGACTCCTCACTGTGTCATACAATGAGGGAAAGAAAATACTTTGACCAAGTTATTTAAAGTTATGCATCTCCATGGACTCTTTCACTCAGAGCTCTGCAGTCTGCTTTGCTAATGAACCAGTCCACCTGCCCAACAGCTTAAGTTTCCTTCTTTAAACAGCTCATGTGCATACACACACACACACAACCACACCACACACCGCCTTACACTGTTTCCTCTTGCCTTTTCCTTCCTCCTAGCTCTCAAAGTACAGGGATTTGAATAGGAATGAGACCTTAATAAAACCACTTATGAGGGAAACATAAGTCTTTTTTTAAGATTCTGTACAGTCCTAATTTTCTTTCTGGCAAGTGCTTTGTTAAAAGAAAGAATTTAAAGACCCTGATTAGCTGATCAGATTCCCTTTTTAAAACCAATAGTGCTACCACCAACTTTTTGTGTTATAACATCATAAAATGTTTTATCTTATTGAATGAAAATTTGGTAATCCATTTTTGAATGGATTGAGATAGAGAGATACTTGAAGCACATATCAGTTAAGAGGCTACATAGATGGTACAAGGGTGTGCAAAGAAGATTTGAAATAAGTTTGCTTAAGTTGAAAGTAAAAAGATAACACATATGAAAAAATTATACCTAATGTCATTCAATAGGATTTGACATCAACTGGAAATGATGGAGCACAGAAGATGTTTGCATATAAGAGAGAAACATTGCACCAAATAACTAGGAGAAATTACACCTTCAGCAGAAACAGGGAAACAAAAGGAGGTGTTTGCTTGGGGAAAGAGACATTTTTAAATTGTATATGTTAAAGTTTGTGGTACTGGCAAAGTATCAATGTGATATTCAGTATGTTGTTAGAAATTTGGAAATTCAACTGATGCTGAAGTCAGGACTATAGAAATTAACTGCATAAACATTACAATTAAATTTATGGAAGTATCATAAATTAAGGGACCATGAATAAAAAGAAAAGGGAATTCATGGGTTGGAAGACTCAAAAGAATAAAAATCTCCATTCTCCCAAATTTAATCTTTAGATTTAATGCAATTCCTATCAAAATTTTACCAAAGTTTCTTTAGGCATAGACAAGTTTTTTGTAAAATTTATATGATAAGTCAGAGGACATAACTAAGATGATTTTGAAAAAGAAGAATCACTTGGGAGGAATCACTCTCCCCAATGTTAAGGCTTACGATAGAACTACAATAACAAGGACTGTGGAGTCTTGGTGGAGGGGTAGAACATAGATCAATGGAACAGAATACATTAGAGAAATGCAATTAAAACCTCAACAAGATATCACACATATCTATTAGAATGACTAAAATAAAATAAAACAATAGCATTAACACCAAATGCAGGTAAGGGTGTTTAAAAAATTGATAGTGTATATCCTGTTGGTGGGAATATCAAATAATGTGCCTGCTCTGGAAAATAGTCTGGCAGTTTCACACAAAACCAAACATATAACGACTGTACAATCCAGAAATTGCACTCGAGGATTTATCCCAGGGAAATGAAAATTTATATTCACATAAAAACTTGTATATCAATATTTACAGCAGCTTTATTGGCAATAGCCCCAAACTAGAAACAACCAAAATGTTTTTCAGTGGGTGAGGGGTAAAGCAAAGAGTGGAACATTCATACCGCAGAATATTAATCAGCAATAAAAAAGAACGAAAAATTGCTGTATGCAACAACTTGGATGTATCTCCAGGGAATTATACTGAATGTAAAAAAGCTAATCTCAAAAGATTACATACATTGTGAAATCTTTCATATAGCATTCCTGAAATGAGAATATTATAGAGATGCAGAACAGATTAGTGCTTGCTAAGGATTAGAATCGGGGCACAAGGGGAGAAGTAGCTATGACTCTAAAAGGTGGCAGGAGAAATCCTTGTGATAGAAGTATTCTATATCTTGATTGTGAGAGTGGTCATCTGAATCTACACATGTGATAACATTTGCAGAAATATAAAGGATCATGAGACTACAATAAATAATTAAATGGCATGAAATTGAATAACCTAGGAGAAATGGATAAATTCCTAGAAACACACAATCCACTGAGACTGAATCATGAAAAGCTGGAAAATCTGAACAGATCTATGACTAGTAAGGAGATTGAATCAGTAATTGACAATCTCCCAACAAAGAAAAGCCCAGGGTGAAATGACTTCGTGGGTGAATTCTACCAAACATGTAAAGAAGATTTGTCATCTATCCTTTTCAAATTCTTCCAAAAAATTGAAGAGGAATGAACTCCTGCTAACTCATTTTATGAAGCCAGCATTTCATTGATAGCAAAGCCAGAAAAGATACAATAAGAAGAGAAAACTACAGACCAGTATCCCTGATAAATACAGATGCAAAAATCCTCAAGAAAGTACTAGCAAATCAGATTCAATATCACATTAAAAAGATCATACACCATGACCAAATGGGATTCATTCCTGGCATACAAATATGGTTCATTGTTGGAAAATCGATCAATGTGATGCAACATGTAAACAAAAGATAAAGATAACATGATCTTCTCAATAGATTACAAAAAAAGCGTTTGACAAAGTTCAATACCCTTTCATGATAAAAACATTCAACAAACCAGGAATAGGAAAATGTTAATCTTATACTCAGTGGTGAAAACTGAAGCCTTTCCTCTAAGATAATGGACCAAGTATCCATTAAAGGATGAATAAATAAAGAAAATGTGGTGTATATACACTGTGGAATATTAGTCAGCCATGAAAAGAAGAAAATCCTGTCACATGCTATAGAATGCCCAAACATTGAAGACATTATGCTAAGTGAAATAAGCCAGTCATTGAATGATAAATCGAACCTATGTGAGGTATCTAAAATAATCAAACTCATAGGAGTAGAAAGTAGAATGGTGGTTGTCAAGGGCGAGGGGAAAGAGAGATGAGGAGCTGCTGTTCAACGAGTACTGAATTTTAGCAATTCAAGACAAAAACATTTTAGAGATTTGCTGTACAACATTGTGCTGATAGTTAACAATACTGCACCGTACATTTAAAAATTTAAGAGGGTAAATTTCATGTTAAATGTTTTTTTCTACTGTAAAAAAAGGAGATAAAAAAATGCATGGATATCAAAATGTAAAAATGACACAAAAGACATCCATTTACCAGTAGCCAGATTAACAAAATATTAAGTTTTTATTCATGTTTGATGATTTTAAAGAAAGGCATTGTTATTATTATCATACTTGTTATTGTACCTACAAATGTAATGTGGTCTTGTTAAAGGTAACTGTGGGAATTTCTGACAACTAAGCAATTCTACCTACCCTTTGCCATTCCAGGAGCCCAGGGAAACCAGAGAGCACAGTTCCATAGCATCATTTCTCATCTTCATTCCTACCTAATGAAAACAGACACCTCAAAGCTTTTCAATGATTTTTCTGGTCCTTCAAGGCATTAATATTTCTTTCCAAGAAAGTTATGGCATCTTAACTAAAGGACCACATTTTTTTAGGAGACTTTATTACATTTTTGAGTAGTTTTATGTTTACAGAAATATTGAAAGTACAGAGATTTCCCATATACTCCCTGCCTTGACACATGCATAGCCTCCCCCATTATCAACCACCCCCAAAAGAGTAGTACATTTGTTACAACTGGTGAACATACGTTGACACATCTTTATCACTCAAAGTCCATAGTTTATATTAGGGTTCACTCTTGGTGTTGTACATACCATTGGTTGGGACAAACGACATGCATCCACCATTATAGTATCATAGAGAGTATTTTCAGTGTCCTAAAAATCCCCTGTGCTCCACCTACTCATCTCTTCCCCCCTTAAATCCCTGGAAACCACTGATCTTTTTATTTTTTCTGTACTTTTGCCTTTTCCAGAATGTCACATAGTTGGAAATACATAGTATGCAACCTTTTCAGATTGGCTTCTTTCACTTAGCAATGAGCATTTAAGGTTCCTTCAAGTCTTTTTTTTTTTTTTAAGATTTTATTTTTTCCTTTTTCTCCCCAAAGTCCCCTAGTACATAGTTGCATATTCTTCATTGTGGGTCCTTCTAGTTGTGGCATGTGGGATGCTGCCTCAGCATGGTTTGATGAGCAGTGCCATGTCCGCACCCAGGATTTGAACCAATGAAACACTGGCCCGCCAGCAGTGGAGCACGTGAACTTAACCACTCGGCCACGGGGCCAGTCCCCTTCAAGTCTTTCAATGACTTGATAGCCTACTTCATTTTAGTGCTGAATAGTATTCCATTGTCTGGATGCACCTCAGTTTATTTGTCCATACACCTACTGAAGGACATCTTGGTTGCTTCAAAGTTTGACCAATTCTTAATAAAACTGCAAAAAACATCTGCATGCAGGATTTTGTGTGGACGTAAATTTTCATCTCCTTTGGGTAAATACCAAGGAATGAGATTGCTGGATAATATGGTAAGAGAATGTTTAGTTTTGTAAGAAACTACCAAACTGTCTTTCAAAGAGGCTGTAGTATTTTGTATTCCCACCAGCAATGAATGAGCGTTCCTGTTGCTCCACATGCTTTAGAGGGCTACTTTTGAATCTGACCTTCAATTAACTAATCAAGCAAAGTGTTAGAGTCATTTACACTTGCTTATACGTTAAATCCCAAGTTCCAGCTGATCGTCAGACCCAGACTTATATTTAATCCTCTTTGTCTGATGCCTATAAAACCTCTTCCCATACTACAATCCTGCTGAAACAAACTGTCAAGATCCTACAATTCTTGGGATCCTCTACCTCTACCCAGAGCTGACATTGCAGGTTTTTCTCTGAGCCATGCCTCGATTAAATTTCATTCGTTAGGGGCTTTGAGGCAATGAAGGGTGGTAGGAAATGTGTCTTGAGTTGAGTGGGCAAACACGGTGAGTCAATGAGGCACCTGCTCCTGAGGAAGTCCTTGAAAGATCATTATGCCAGAAAAGACTGATTTCTTCAGAAAGAAAGAAGAGATTGTTCCAGATGCATAGAAGTTTCAAGATGATTTGTAGCTTAAGTTTAGTCTGTTTCTGTTCTAATATCCCAGTTACAAGTCTTGGGCTCCTAATCCTTCAAAATCAGTATCTTAACCTTAGCATTTGAACTTCAGTGAGGTTGTGCCTTTAACCGGCATTACAACTTTGCTGCACTCAAAATCAGATTTGGAACATCATCTTCAGCCATTTCTGCCTACCTGTTTCTAGAAGAGAAGAGATTTTTTTAATGCTGCTGTGAAAGCTTTCTACTTCTCTACCCTTGTCTTGGGTTGGTGTTTAAGGCCTTAAAGTTATTTTTTCTTTTTATATGCTTTCCAAAAGTCAGAAAGAGCTAGCACACCCTATCATCTTTGTAACCATTTTGATATTATAACAAATAAATGCAACTTGACCACCCAAAGCCTGGCCTCTAGGTGTAACTCCATTCCTCCCCATCACTGGTAATAACTTGAATAATTGTGATTCTACATATTAAAGATTACTAATGAGTCATTGTTCTCTAGCCAGGAGGTTACCTTGGGTTCATAAATATGTGGGCAATTCAGGGTAAGAATTTGATCTTGAAAGATGCTTTCTTGGGGCTACCTCTGATATAAACCCCTGTATTAGTCAATGGTTCAACTAGAAATAAACCTAAGAAAGGTGGATAAAGATCGTTTAATGAAGAGACTACCTAAAGAATTATGAGCCACCTAGACTATTGTGTGTTTCTTATTCTACTATATCAAAAGGCCCATGATGTCTGGTCATCCCATTTTTTTGTGATGCTAAAATTAATCAGTGATTTCAGGTGTTGCCAGACTGATTCATCTACTTTAATATTCACCTTCAAACTGCCATTAGATTCATCTGTTAGAAAGTTCCACTTCAACCTTTCAACTAATGGTTTTCATAGCCATAGATGAACATAGTCTCATTATTTCCTGAGGAGTGGCAAAATGGTGATTCTTTACTCCTGTTATTTCTTTTGCATTTAATAGCTCATAAATTACTGGTGATCTGAAGAAGAAATTTTCCAGAACAACTACTTGAATACATCAAATACAGCCAGTAAAGGAAAAAACATGACAGATCTTTAATTCTCTTAATTCATCAAATTTAAAATACTAAGTTGGTGGCTTAACAATCACCAATGGGGAGTACCATTACAAATTCATTAATAATTTGTATATGTTATGTGTTTACATTCATTATATTCATTAATCATTTTTATTCTCAAATTATTTCATCTTTGGGTTCTTCAAGTTGGTTCTTGTGTCCTTTAACCATAACACTAGGGTATAAGCATTCTTTGCCTTTAGATACAACAAGATGTCTCAAGCTTACCTTATAAATTCTCTGCCCCACATGTAGAATCAAACCATTCTCTAAAAGGTCATGGTTTAGGGGCTGGCCTGGTGGTGCAGCAGTTAAATTCGCACGTTCTGCTTCAGCAGCCCAGGGTTCAGCGGTTTGGATCCCGGGTGCAGACATGGCACTGCTTGTCAAGCCATGCTGTGGTAGGAGTCCCACATAGAAAGTAGAGGAAGATGGGCACGGGTGTTAGCTTAGGGCCAGTCTTCCACAGCAAAAAGAGGAGGATTGGCAGCAGATGTTAGCTCAGGGCTAATCTTCCTCAAAAAACCCCAAAAAGTCATAATTCATTTCATGGTAAATAATATTTACTGACCACAATCTGGGCACTAGGAGTGTTCATTCCTATTGAGTTGTCATTGCTTCAATACCTACTCAGTGGAGAGAGTTAAGAAATTTGTTATTTTGTGTTTGTTTTTAGAAAGAGAAAAATAAACCATGAGTTTATAGTGATGTTTCTAATTCAAATTAAAAATCATATAACTTTTACTTAGTTTCTTTGATTTTACATTTTCATTTATTTTTTCAAATGTTGAAAATTTTGGTTCCTATTGACTTCAACATAATTCCTTATTTCCTTTTTTAACATAATAACAACATCAATTTGAGATTTCTTTGTGTTTCTTTTTTTTCCACTAGAATGTCTTTAACTAGAAATATACTCCCAAAATATCATTTTTAATGACCAATGGAATTAATTCTTCCTTGTGTGAATATGCTACCAACTGGAAATACATATGGGTAAACCTGCCTTTGTTAATTATTCTTAGAGACTGACTATTTTCCTTTCAAATCTTTTTAATTAGGTAAACAATTGTTTGGTTCTAAAGTCAAAATTATAAAATTGAGAGGTTTAGTTTCCATTCCTATCACCATCCTCATGGTTTCTTCCTCTCTCTATTTGTAGCTGTATTTTAAATTGATTTTTCATTTTCCTTTCATTATTTCTTTTAAAAATGTATTCACATATATATGAATACACACATCTTCACACACTCAATTTATTACACCAGGTTTACATACTATATATATATGTTCTGCTGAAGCTTGCTTGGATTTTTTTCTTTTTTTTTTTTACTTAACACTATGTCGTGAAGCCTATTACAGAGAAAAACAGAGAGCTCTTCCATACTACTTTTTAATGTCCAATATATTTCTTTGTGAGGAATTTATGCAGTTTATTTAAACTTTGTCTTCTCAAAGGGCATCTGGGTTGTTTCCAGTCTTTTGCTATTATAAATATTGTGATAAATAGTCTTGTGATTGTGTCACTTCATAATTTCTCATAGTCTTTGGAAGAGATTCCTAGAAGTATGATTTCTGAGTGAAAAGGTAAACATTTATGCAATTTTCTAAGTACTGCCAAGTACTGCTTCTTACAGGTTGCACCAGTGTTTGTTACCATGAGCACTGTGTGAAAGTGAATGTTTCCCCAGTCTCACCAACACCATCTCCTCAATTCTCTGAGGAAACCAATCAGGAAAATAGGAAACTCTAAGGTTATTTTATGGGCCTTGACTTACCCATATTTCCTTGAGGGTCGGTTGTACTTGTACTTTCCTTTTTGTTTGAATTTTGTTTACTATTTGTTATTAGGTTCTGTGCTGTTTCCTCCTCACATCTTCATATCATTCCACATGAAGGACCATGTTGATTCATCCAAGAAGTTGGCTGAAGTTGCCATATTCTAGAACTATTTCCTCAACAGGGTTTTTAGCTGAAGGTGCACTCTGTATGTGGGTAAGGAGCTCACTGGACAGAAATCACATTAGGTGCCTGGGAGAGGCACAGCCAGCAGGCACACTCTTAAACCCCGACCCCAAGGGAAACTACGAGGACAAGACTCTATGACCCCGACAGCCACACTGGAAACTCTAGTTCTGTTGGAGCTCATACTTATCACTATACAAAGAGCATTCCTCAAGTTTTAGCAGGAATAAGTGATACAGTGTATGCAGTTGCTTTGCTTTTGAGGGAAGAAGTGATCAGTATAGAAATTCCATAAGCAGACTCAATTTTATTAACAATCCTTTATTTCTAAGCAGTTTTTTTTTCTTTTACCAGATTTCTGCTGCCTTCTCACTCCTGCTTTTGTTACCTGCTGACTAGAAAAATGGAGGACCTCTCTCGTCTCAGCCTCCATATTTATCTGCTAACAGGACAATTCTGCTATTTATCTCCAGATTTCCACAGTTTTATCAAAACTTCTAATTGACTCTCCTGCTGCAATTTCCTAGTTACTGACTTTTTAACTTTGTAAGCATTTCCTATTATTTAAGTGAGATCCGATGATGGCGTGGAGTAAACCAAATGTGCTCAGACCTTACTTCATAGGTTAATGAAAATAATCCAGTCCATGTAGAATAATACAAGAATTATTGAATTAAATTCCTTATCTAACCCTTCCCAAACTTAGAAATTTTTTATGTTAACTATTTTCTAGAGAATATCCACTGAAATTATTGAAAGCAGAACATCAGAAATATCTAGTCTCATTAACTTATGTTTATGAACCACTTGAGCTAAAAATTTTCACACATTGCTTTTCCGTTTTTAATACTTAATTTTTAACAGTTTTAGATTTATAGGAAAAGGTGAGAAGATAGTACAGTTTCCATATGACCTGCATCCAGTTTCCTCTATTATTAGCATCACTTTATTATAATATTTTGGTACAATTAATAAACTAGTATTGATACATCATTATTAACTCAAGTCCATACTTTATTCATATTTCTTTAGGTTTTCCCTACTGTCATTTTCCTATTCTAGAATCCCATCCAGGATGCCACATTACATTTAGTTGTCATGCGTCCTTTTATTGTTAGTGCCTTCCAGTCTGATTCCAGCAGTGACCTTATATACAGCAAAGTGGAACCCTGCCCAGTCTTTCTGTACCATGTTCTCACCTTCCAGCACTATATCATACAATGCTCCACTGCTATTCATGGGGTTTTCATAGTCAATTTTTCGGCTCCTTCTTCTTTGTCTGTCTTAGTCTGGAAGCTCCACTGAAACCTGTCCACCATGGGTGACCCTACTGGTATTTGAAATACTGGTGGCATAGCTTTTCAGCATCACAGCAACATGCAGCCACTATAGTATGACAAGCTATAGATGGACAGATGAGTGGTGTGGTTCTTTGACTCAAAAACGAACAGGGACTACGGCAGTGAGAACATTGAATCTTAACAACTAGACCACCAGCATGTCTCCCTAGACCAGTCTTTACTGCAGCAATTTCTCAGACTTTCCTTGCTTTTGATGACCTTGACTGTTCTGAGGAGTAAGAGTCAGGCATTTTGTAGGCTGCTCCATTATTGGAATTTGGTTGACGTGTGTCTCAAGATCAGACTGAGGCTATAGGTTTTACAGAAGAAGACTACAAAGGTAGAGTGCCATTTTCACCACACGATGTCATGGCTACATCTTAACATGACTTCTGATGGTTGAAGTTGACTGACGTAGTCTTGTCAATTTCACTCACTGTAAAGTCATCCCTTCTTGTTTTTTCTTCCTCCATTCTTTACTGTATTCTTTGGAAGTCTCCATGCACACACTATACCTTAAGAGTGTGAACTTATACTCCCCCTCTTTAAGGGTGGTGTAGCAACACAAATGCATGGAGGATTTATCCTTCCCCTCCCACTTATTAATTTCTTCAGACCTTAATTTTTATCAGTATAGACTCATGGATATATATGTTATACTTTGGATTATAATCCAATACTTTTTTGTCTATTTTCTTGCTCAACATGCTCACTTAGGGCTTTTTTGCTAGCTATTTCAGTTGACTCCTGTTCTCCTTTGACATACTCTCATCAATGCAGGTTTGTTTTGTTGGGGTTTTCTTTGAGCACTTTTTTACTTTCTGGCACTACAAAATACTCCACACAATTGTATCTTTCTTGTCCCATCCTAGAAGCAGCCATTGCTCCAATGGTCCCTGGTTCCTTTTTTGGAGAATGTTATTAGAAATAGAGATCTGACTGTTAGGAGTGCTTGTTGCTACTGGGTTGTCATTTCCTTTAAGACTTCTGAATGAACAGAACACAAAAATATATGACACAGATTTTTCACTTGATTGTGGAAATCTGTAACTATGAGAGAAACATATAAACGTGTCTAATTAACAGTTCTCCTAACCAGTTCTAGAAAGATATTTTGGTTACAACAGACACAAATGTGTCTTAACTTTTGGCATTTTCCTTTGATATGAGATAACATGAAATTGGTTTGATGACAACTTTCTCAGCTCCTGAGTTATTAGAAAGAGTTATAGTCATTTTAGGTTTACAAATTGTCATAATCACTATTATCGGCTTCTTGTTCTGTAAGTCCTTCAATGGACTTTGCCCAAAACTGTAAAATTTGACTTGACCATAAGAGGTCTTCTCCAAAATCATAAAAAGCAATAAATTTCATAGAAAATTAGAATCATTGGTCTTTTGAAGTGAAATTGAAATGCAACTTAGATCAAGATTTCTATTATTTCTATTTGTTAATTGTTACTTGATTAATTACTATCTACCCCCCAAAAAAGCTGTTAGAATCAGGAGTGTGTACTCAAAATCATGCTTTTGATGGTATCCATAGAAAATATAACTTAAAATGGCTATTGTTTAATTTCAATGACCCAATTTGTTGTATAATGTATATGATAAATATAATTATTAGATTCTAAGTCATCAAGGACTCTGTCTTGTTTTGTATCAGAAATTGTGTAATCCTAGAGTATGTGAACTGCTTCAAGTACATGTGTTTTAAAATAAAAGTAAATTTTTGTTCAATATAGATGAATATACTACAGAAGTTGAAAGTGGTAATTCTTAAACTATACTTCTGTTTGAATAGATTAAGTTAAAAGACAAGATTGTCTGGAATATTTGCTTATGAGTTTACAAGGCCACTGAAATCATTTTAATCCAATATCCTTAAAATGTCTTTCCCATTCTTATAGGATGTATGTAGTACACATCCATTTAGCACTTGTATGATAGACACATAATGATTGTGATCATCCATTTCAGATAATTCTTTGTAAATTGTCAAATCTTGCTGAAAAGGCATACCCCGGAGAAGTGACTTTTGTGCTTGCCTTGCACTTTACTGACTTATCCAGGGATTTACTAAAAGTTGTAATTGGCTCCTCTGATCGACAATGAAGAGCACGTTTCTTACTGCTTTGACTCTCTTTGTGGATTGATAAATGCTGCGAAATGTGGTAGTATGCTGAAGTACAGTTGGCTAATTTGAAGCGAGTGTGAGCTAATGACTTACTAAGGACTAGAGGGTGGCAGTAGACTCATTTTTTGGTCCCAGTTCTTTACTGCTTCATTTTATCCTTTTCTGGAAAGGTTCTTAATCTTTCCAGCTCAATCAACAAAATAAGAACCAAATTTACCTGACATATGATACATGACTTGGTTGTAATGGGCCATTTTGATGGGAAGAGGCAGTAACCACTTGTTAAATGATACCCTTGGCTGCTGGAAAAGTTAATAAAGTTTCCCCAAAGCACTTAACCTCCTTCAAATGAATCATTTATACACCAGGAGAAACTGTCTCAATGATTCTCGACACTAGGCCTAACACTTTATAAAGTAGATGATACCAAATCATTTGGTTACCTATCTAAAATTTCTAGAAGGAAATCTCATGACAGACTGGTCTTAAATTAATTTTAAATAATTGGATTTTGAACATAATTCAGAATGATTCTTGTTTAATAGTATTTTTTTTCAAAAGAACATCTGCTTAGTGAACATTTTTTTGTGATAAGACTTTAGGTCTAGGAAGTAGCTTTAATTTGCAAATGTTCATAAGCTACAGTTACCAATTAGTTTTTACTTCCTCCTTCTTTTCTGTAAGTATATACTTTAATCCCCTTTCTCTCAGAAGGAATCTAAAATGCCAAAATGATTTTCTCCCAAAGGCTTACTTTCATCAATAACACAATTACGAATAAAGCTCACAAATACAGACAGTAACTTGCTTACTTATCCCCAGTACATAACTGTACATTCAGAAATGCACATAGTCAGAATGTACATGTATAAGAAAATATATACAGTTATATGAATTTCTTTCTTTCTTCCTTCTTTTCTGTCTTCCTTCCTTCCTTTCCTTTTGTTCCTTCCATCACTCCTTCCTTCCTTTCTTTTCTTTCTTTCTTTCTTTCTCTCTCTCCATCCATCCCTATTCTCTCTCCTTCTTTCTGTCTTTCCTTCCTTCCTTCCATCCATCTACCTATATCTTTATTTACTGTATATATTATATTGCAGGTGCGTGGCAATGCATGGCAATACATAGCAAATAGTAGTGGGTTTTAATGAAATAAAACACGTTAATTTTTAAATATCAAAAATTTGGATATCATTTGCAATAAATTAGACATGATTTTTGCTTAGTTATAAAATAGTAGAAGGTGTTGCACTGGAGATCAAAGCTCTGCCATTCAACTAAATCAAACACTGAAGCAAATGTGACAGGTTGGAGCAAGGCTACACTAGAAATTATTTTAAACTCCATAATATAAATGTGCGAACTATTTGTTATTATTATAGTAATTGTTTGCATTCTGAATTTCAATTTCCTTTTTACTATAAAGAGAAAAGTCAGTTCAAAACCAAAAGTAATCAATTTAGTGCTTTCTTACTTCATAGTTTATATACATTTACATGATCTTATTTACCTTCATTATGTTCTATGAGGTAGAGAAATAATAATACATTATTATTGCCACGAATATCTGGGAAAACCATATTTTGGAAAATCTAAAGCGATAATCTAAAGACATATAAATAGTAAGAATGTGTTAGAATCATGTGGACATCATCTTTGGCCTGAATTATTATCCTATTATAAATATTGTTGACATTACTGCAAACATGAGTATAATGACATAACATATTTTGACTTAAATTTAAAAGTGCACAGAGCTTTTTCAAGCATTTACAAACTATCTTAGCCGTAACTTAAGTCAATTGTATAACTGGAGAAAGTTCTGTAGAAAGTGCTGCTTTCTTTCTTAATGTGGCAGCAGAGAAATTGTGTATTTCCCCTAAGTATCAAAATATTTTAATAGCCAATAATTATGTTTTAAAATTTATATTTTCCCTAAGATACAATTGCAATTCATGTTAAAACACGCCAAAGATAGCAATAGCTAAATATATTCACACCCAACTAGGCGATGAAATTATTGCACAATTTTTATCTCTGCTTTGTTTTTGAAAAAAATTTTGTTTTACAATGTATGTGGATTTCCAAACCATTGTGAATTGTGAAGTAAAGAAAGTTCCAATATACCCCATATCCAGTTTTCCTATTATTAATATCTTAGTATGTTACATTAGTCGTAATTCATGAATTTATATTGATAAATTATTATTAACTAAAATATAGTTTATTCAAACATCTTTAGTCTTTACCTAATGTCCTTTATCTATTCTAGTATCCTATCTAAGATACCATATAAAATTTAGTCCTCATGTCTACTACTATGATAACTTTGTCTCCTCCCCCAGGACACTAACTGTAAATTTCTCTTCACAATCATACATAGAACTATGATATATATCCAAGTACATCATTTATTTGCCCAAACAATTCCATCACACCTAGCAAGGGGATACCCTAAACTATTTCAGTAGCTATATATTTTCATTTTGCCTCTGTTCAGTTTTTATCTCTTGTTGCTGTAATACTGATAAATGAATACTGTCTAGCACTAGTGTAACACACTTGCATTATCTTCACTAGAAGATAAAACCTTACATATGTGAACAAGGGTGTCTTAGGTGTTGGTGTGATGTAAAAATCACAAGTGAAAAAATATTTATCGTATGTATAAATTGTTAGAATTTTTATAAATTGCAACATATTTTATGAGTAGACATTTTTGAAAAATAACATTTATCAATTAAAATTAAAGATTAAATTTTCTTTTTTTTTTTTTAAAGATTGGCACCTAAGCTAACAACTGTTACTAATCTTCTTTTTTCTTTTTTCTGCTTTTTCTCCCCAAATCCCCCCAGTACATAGTTGTCTATTTTAGTTGTGGGGCCTTCTAGTTGTGGCATGTGGGACGCCACCTCATCATGGCCTGACGAGTGGTGCCATGTCTGCGCCCAGGATCCCAACCAGCGAAACTCTGGGCCCCAGAAGTGGGGCACGCGAACTTAACCACTGGGCCACAGGACCGACCCCTAAGTATTAAATTTTCAATGGCTTAGATTATTTTAGGGAAATTCTTCAGATTATTTAGTCTATGTGATTGTCCTGCCTCCAGTAACTAAGACTTTGTTTTTAATAGCATTTTGCTTTTGTTAGGCACTAAACTCTGTCACCAAAAAAAACTCAAGATAGCCCATTTTCTCTCAATTAACTCTATTTGTTTCTTACCTCGTCACCTTGCATTCTTTTCTTGTAATTGTTTTGTTCATGTGAATCCCAATGACTCTAATGAATGTGTAATAAGTCACATCTAACTTGAGTGGACATCAGAATGGCGGTACATAATGTTATTTGACAAAAGTCGTATCCTTTTGCTCTAAAACTGATTCCCTTATTGACTCAGCACATTTTACTAAAATTGAAGTGAAAAGTAGAAATGTGTAATGACTAATAACGTATTTCCAATCTTCACATGCCATTGCAATTTTGCAAACCAGATTCTTCATAATCAGTCTGATTCTTTTCATCACTTATCTTAATGAGTCTCACCCAAAGGTCAGCAGTCCAGAGAAGACAAGAACTTCCATCCAGACAAAACGAGCTCTAAACAAGAACTGAGGAAGCCTCCTGCTGGGAAGAATGATGACTAGAGCTGAAATATCTTTCTATTATCTATGTGACTTTGGGCCACTAAAATCTCTAATTTCTTCATTTGTAAAATGGGCTTGATGTTTACCATTGAATGATGTTAACAATTAGAAATTATATGTAAAGTACCTTAGATGATCTTTGAGACACGATAGATGTTCAAAAATAAATATTATTTATTCTATAATCCTAGCATATATTAGAATAAATTATTCCAATAATAAAATTATACTATTACTATCAAATAGATTCTCTAAGATCAAGACACATTAATTCAATAAATATTTACTGAATACCTCCTACATACCAAGCAATAAATTCTGGGTATTGACCACTGAACAAAACATAAAATTCTCTGCTCTCTTAGGGCTTATGATCTGGTGGGAGTAAGGGATACAAACAATATGAAGGTAAGTGGTAAATAAATACTTTCATAATAACAATATATTAAAAACATCTAAGTTGTCACATGACAATAAGTTTTATGGGAAAAAATAAATAAGGGAAGGCAAATAGGAAGTGCTTGGTGAGAACAGTGTATAGAAGTTTAAGTGAGATATAAGAGAAGGACTGACAGAGATAGAGGTTCTCTAATATCCATAATACCAATAACATGCATCCCAAATTTTAAATTAAATTTTAAATATGATTTTCTCATATTCAGTCTATATTCAAGTTAACATAGTGTCAGAACAACGTTGTTTAAAACTGTTTTTGGTTTATTTGTTGGTATAGGATATCATAAGATATTTTATTATCTCTTGCTACCTTAAACATTTTAGTTGCTTAAAACAACGATTTATTATTTCACATGGTTCTGTTGGTTTGGAATTTGGGCAAGGCTCAGCTGGTTGGTCGATTTGCTGCACAAGATGCATGCTGAGTTCACTCATACAGCTGCACTCAGCTAGGAGACCAGCTGAGACTGGAACATCCAAACTGGCCTTTCATCTCAAACTATCTTTTTCTATGTGGTCATTAATCATTTGGAAGTCTAGCCTGGATTTTCTTATCATGTGGCAGTTGGGATCCCAGAGCAAAGGCAGAAGGTTCTTCACTGAGGAAAATGAAATTCAAGGCAAAAGCCTTGCCTGAGAACAGATGCTGCCTCACTTTGTCTGTATATTATTGTCCAAAGCAATTCACAAGGCCAACCTAGGTACAAGGAAAAGGGAATAGACTTCACTTCTTGATGGAAGGAAGGGCGAACAATGTGTGGCCACTTAAATTCTATTACACCAAGGATCACACATTGCATTAAGTTGCAACATCTCTTTATCCAACTTTAGTCTAGAACAGCAATGGTTTTTTTTCTTATTTTTAGTCAATGTGTTTTAATCAATTGTACTCATTATTCTTTTTTGATGCTTTAATTATTTCATCATTGGCCAATAGGTGCTCCCTTATATTGACTTCTGTGTCCTCTTTCTAGCAGAAAAAATAGCACGCGATATTTATTACTGTGTACTTTGCCCTTTTCACTTTACAATTCTACTTGCAGATAATTCCAAGTCAATGTACAGAAATTCTTCCTCCATTTTTAAGCCTGCTGAGTGTTTCAGTATGTGGATGAATCACGGATTGTCCAACTAGTCCTGCACTCATAGACTTTGGGATTATTTCCAAAGTTTTGTAACTACAAATTATACTGCAGTAAATAACCATGTGCACGAACATTTTCATACTTTTGACAATGTTTCCGATTTTTCTAAATACTGCTAAATCCCTCTTTATCAGAATTGTACCATTTTTTATTCTAATTGGCAAAGTATGGGCAAGTTTGTTTCCTTCATGACCTCCTCCAAAAGAGTGTATTGTCAAACGTTTGGATTTTGATCGATCTGCTAGATGATGAGTGGCATCTTTGAGTAGTGTTAATTTATATTGCTTCTATTATGACTGAGATTGACCCCAAGTGCTGCCCAGTTTTCACAGTAGATATCTCCAGTCTTTTCTCCCACTCATTCCTCTTCCTATATCTTCACCTCTGACTAATTCTTAGATGATCATTCACTGAGATGATAGACAAAATAGGATAACTTCCTCCACTCCGAATACCTCCTTGTATCTCTCCCTATATACTCTACCTAAGGAGGGTGCAGAGACAGTGGTTTATTCTTGAAACTTAAAAGACAAGCAAATAACCAAAAACCCCTTTATAGACCCCACTACCCTGACTACCTGCTCCCTATTCTTCTGCTGTACAAAATAACTCTTCAACAAACTGTCTTATATTCCCTGTCTTCACTTTCCCTGTCTCTGAATTTCACTCTTGTCCCTTCACTGGACCTGATCTTGTCAAAGTTCCCAATGTCCTCTATGATGCTAAATCCAAAAATCAATTTGGAGCCTTTCTTATTTGACCTCTCAGCATTTTTTGACATAATTGATCACATCCTTCTCCTTGAAACACTGTCTTTGCTTCCAAGTCATCACAACTTCCTTGTTTTTTTGTAAGATGCTCCCCACCCTTCCCCCCAGGGTGATGTTTTTCTCAACTCCCAAAGCTCATAATTCTAGAGTGCTCTAGGACTCAATCCTTAGATGTTTTCCATTCTCCCCTGACTTTCTTGGGGATCTTATCCAGTTTCGTGCCTTTATATACTGGCCAAATGATAATTAGTTACCAAGTGAGGCACTAAGCAGGACTAATAGACACACAGAATCTCACTCTACATTACCAGTTCTTTGTCCTTGAAACAAATACTTAACTTCTTTGTGTCTCCATTTCCTTACCATGAAATGCTGATGATAATAGTGCCTCATGGGAATTTTATATGAAATAAATAACTCATACAAAAAATAGAAAAAAAAAACATTTCTGGCATATAATAGTGCAATATACTCATTATTTCCTAAATATTGCTGTAATTACAGGGCAATTCTCTCCTCCTGAAACTACAGACTAGTGTATTTAGTTGCTTTTGAACACCTTCACTTGGTTATTTTGTAAGGGCAAACTTAACATGTACAGAATACCTCTTGATTTTATGCCTCAAACCTGTCCTCGCCATTTCCCCCTCCTAAGTAAAGGGGAATTCTATTCTTTCAGATGAACAAAATCTTTCTCTCACATTCCGAATCTGACATGTCAGCAAATCTTTTTGACTTTGCCTTCAAAATGAGTCAATAATCGGACCATTTCTCACCACCTCCATTGCTACCACTCTAGTTGGAGCGATCATCACCACTTATCTGGATTCTTGCTCCTCACTGACTCCCTGTCTGTGCCCTTGGTCCTCTTTAAATATGTTTCCACACAGCAGCCAGAGTGACCCAAAATAGATATGATCTGTTCCTCTGCTTAAAACACTTCCATGACTTTCCAACTCAAATAGCCAAACCCGTTTTACAATCCCATAGATTACATGCCTGACCTCTCTGACCTCTGATTCTATGACTTTCCCCTACCTTCTATTCCTGGAGCATTCACCTGTGTTCTGCCTCAGGGTACCTTATTCTTATTGGTCTCAGTCTGGAATGCCCTCTCCACAGACATCCACATGGCCTGACTTCCTCATAAATCTTAAATTCTTTACTCAGAAATCAACTTAATGAAGAGATCTTCCCTCATCAGACTATTTAACATTGAATTTCCTCCCTCCACCACCTCTGCATTTCTGTTACCTGTTTTATTTCTTTCATTAGCACTTTTAGCACTCTATATATTTTACTGATTTTTCTCATCTATTTTATGTCTTTCTCTCACTAGAATGCAAATTCCATGGGACTCCTAATTTTCCCCCCACTGTTAAATTCACAGTATTGGAATAGTGCCGGGCACAAAGAAGACATTTATAAATATTAACCGAACAATCAATGAATTAAGTAGGCCATTGATTCCAAAAATTACAATTTTTGTAGACCACTATACACTGACCACTATACTGAAAAGGCAATTTTCCAGAATAAATCAAAGAAGGTACGCAGAAGCATTTGTTCATTCATATTTAATAAATCAAACAAGGAAAGGAAAATAAAGATATGTTTTCACTCTCTCTAAATATGCACATATACATATATACAAATAATTATATACACATTCTAATTGTATGTCTATATAAGTTACACTTGTTTATGATTGAAAAATTATAAAATATTGTGCAAAAATTGCTCAAAAAAGATAAAAGAAGACAAAAACACTTCCTCCATCCAGAAATCACTATTGATATTTTTAGTATATAATCCAATATTTTTTTATATATATATTTTAGGGAAATTTGAGAGTCTTATAAATGCATATACCCTCATTACAATTAGACGACTTGCTGGTTGCTGGTTATTTTGGCATAGTTTATTCCTTTTTGATTATACACCCATGATGATGTTTTCCCCAAGTTTTAGTTATTTTTCTACGTAATTATTTTAATTCTCACATATCATTTTCTCATAGATGTATGAAACTCTAAATGTTGATAAGCTAGAGAAAAAATGATGAAATTTAGTATTGTAAAATGCTTGTATTTGATTTGCTTAACATTTTTGTTCTTACTGTTGAGAAGTTATTAGCTCTCATATTCCCAATTCTGATTCATTGTTCTCAGTATAAAGTGTATTTTGGATTCTCAAGGTAGAATATAAAATATTTATTCCACCTTTCTATACAACAATATTTAGAGATTTCTTGGAGTATGAAATAACAATCTCTTTTTCTTTCCCAATTAAAGGAAAATAGGCTAATATGAAAAAGCCGTTATCAATGGCCTCTGTGATTCACTGCAAAAGAGGGTTCTGGATTGGTGCAATCAGTTTCTTCCCCGATCATAATTTTGAGACAGATCTTTTCCTAAGAGACAAGGTGTTTCTAGCATTGTAGCACAGTCAGCAGAAAGGGAGATGAAAAAAACCCAAAGACATGTGCTGGACCAGGGCCAGGGTAGTGACTTTCAGGGATGGAATGTATGACAGACATGTTAGCACAGCTGTACTGTATAAAGGAAGTGATTGAGAAAGAAAAGATTGCATCAATATCTATACACATTTTTACATCTCTATCTCCCACTCATGGAATTTGATTAATTCAAGTAAACAATTAGTTATTAAGAAATTAATTTTGATTTCTGGACTGTGATCTTTGGATCAAGGTACAGATCTGAGATTTGGCTAGATTTCATGTTTTGTGAGAATACTCTGCTCTTTTCTTCTATTCATGGTTTGAACCAAGTTTTTGAAGACTTATGCCTTTGTTTCATTTATCTGGTTCAAAACAGCTTTGCAAATACATTGCAATTATCCAAATTTACCTCAATTTTCTTCTTATTTTTCTCAAACTTGTATTTTCTATTTCAAATTATATCCATAGATAAAAAATGAATTGGCTAATTATCTTGAATTCTAAAAATCATTGTCAGAAATCAGTCATTCTGATAACAAATTTGATCCTATGCCTACTGGTAGATTAAAATGAGCTGCTTCACAGTTTATTAAATGGCGCTGTTGCAGTTTCACAATGTGGTTGCGTTCTCTAGAGAGAAAATAGTTTGACACTACTAAAATTAAATTATAAAAAATTAAAACAAATCAAATTTATCATGAAATGTTCAACGTCTGTTTGCTTTGATAAATTCAATACTGGTGTTCATCAAATAAAAATATGACACTACTTTATCAGCAATCATAAAAATGTAAACCACTTTTGTCTTCAGAAAATCTCTTGGAGACAGTTAAAAGATGTCTTACTGAAAACACAATTTATATTGTATCTTAATTTTATAGCCTAAAGGGAGAAGTTGACTGCCTATATTGTATCAGCATACAGATTATATGATTAAGTATCTTCACTTCCAGACTTAATTCAATATTTTCTTTCTCAAAGGAAGAGAGTTTCCTCTTACTGGCTCACCCTAGAAAAGTGGTGATGCACATTGTTATACTTGCCAAAACATAACACACATATCAATAGCTGTATCACATCTCCTAGACAAAGTGCAAAACAATGAGAAATTAAAATGTAAACATGCATGAACTAGTATTTAAACAAATGCCAATGAATTCAATAATCCAAAACTACTCTCATTAGTAAAATTGGTAATAGCTAAGAAAAAGTAATTCCTGTTTTTAGTAAGAGTGTAGGAAAACTTAAAACCTCATGTAGTTAGTGCAAGGGCAAATTTTTAGATTTTTGAAAATGTTTATGGTTACATATAAGAAAACACCATTTGCATATGCAATGACTCAGAAGTGCCATATGTAGAAATGTAACCTCAGAGAAAATAGTTATGCTTTGTACAAGTGTTCTGAAGCTAGGATGCTTATCAACAATTGTTTATTATCACAAATGTTTTAAAAAATAGATTTAAACAAAAAGTGAGAATAATCATTAAACTATGAGAATATATTCATATGATGCAATGTCTTACTTTATTAGTGTTATTAATGTTATATTGTAGAAGAATATTTACTTCCTTGGAAAGATGTTCCTATTAAACAAAAGAGCAAGCCGTTACCTTATTATTGTTTGTATGGATTATATCCATGATGTGTACATACTGCGTGTGTATATATATCTGTACATATACAGAGAGAACAAGAGAGAAGAGACTGTGTGATATGAAGGTTATAAATCTATTAATGATAATGATTATCTCTGATATTTGCATTACGAGTTATTTTGATTTTCTTATTTTAGTGTTTATCTTGATTTTTAACCATTGAAGTTCAATTAAAGGCTTTGCTCCAAGTCATCTTTATCAACCCACGGCCTAAACTCAAGGAAAAGCTACTATTTTGAGTGGTTCTGCTCCCTGTTGCATTAACAGAAAGAAAGATTGCATGGCAAATTATCCCATTGTCTCTTCAAGGTATGTCTAGAAGTTAGACATGGCCAAAGCAGGTCTCAGAGCCCCTGCTAGCTTCAAAGGACAAGGAGATGAGCCATTCTCCCCTGCACGTGCCTGCAAGAATCACACTGGAGGCACTGGGAAGAACATTAATGAATCTCACACTTCTGAGGTGAGAGAAAAAGAGGAAGGAAGACAGGCAATAAGACATCTTGGTTATAGAGACTTTCTTCCCTGATAGAAATATATTCCTAATTGCAGCTTTCTCTCTGAAATTTATCAATTAGTTAAACTTGCTGTGGTGTCACTGAGGCACCCAGCGCTGGCTTGCCTGCAAGTTCCTCTAAGAGAAAAAACAAAAACTTATTGGAGTCAAAACAAAAGACAGATCATGAAAGTATAACAGAAAATATTGAATTTGAGGTCCATAATCTTATTTTTATAAATTTCAGCTTAATTTATATTATTCTTATATACTTGTGATTATCCATTTTGTTATGGATTACATCATAATTACTAAACTTATATTCAATGGACAGTAACAAGTTAAAGATAAAAGTGCTGACAGGACATTTCTCCTTTTCTCTGCCAGCCATGGCCTTTCATATATGGCTACTTTCATTTAAAGAAACAGAAAGCATATAAATAAAGGTTTTTCTTAGTTTCTTGATGAGAACTGTCTTCCTTGTGGAACTACACAGAAGTTAGCTATTTCCTATCCCCAAAATAGGGGTTTTTGGGAGATAGATAAATAATTTCTCCAGAGGGAGGGAGAGAAAGATCCTCAGGCATCAGAATGCATCATAAAGGGAATATTTCTCCAACAAAAAGCTAGTGATGCAAGGAAAGAAGGTCTTGATGCAGGACTCAGAGCAGCTGAGGGGCACACAAGAGCCCAATAGCCGTAGTGGGACTCAAGGTGGTAAAGAGTATGTGGTACACAGATAGCAAAGGATAGGAAACTTTAGTCGATGTATTCGAAAAAGAAGAACAGTTTGAAGAGAAGGAAGAAAAAAATAGTGGACCAATGGGTTCCTGAAAATTTGACCAAGTACTGCAAATCTCCAATAACAGTAGTAAATATCAGTCACCTTTAGAGAGAATGTATAAGAAGGCAACAATACATCCTACCATAGGCAGTGGCTCTACAAAAGATAACATCAATTTAGCCAGCAGAATTGATAAGAAAAATACAGACGCTCATAGAGGGTAAAAGAAACAGATTTAGATACCGTATCAACCCACAGATAAGAAAGGCAGACCTCAACTCACCTGAGAGTTTACCTATGTCTATAATTCACATTTACATATTTAATTTGACTGCTTAGTAACTTATATACATAATAGGTCAGTAAATTAATCTAAGCGCTCTTTGCCTTTAAAAGTGCAATGTAGGTAGCTTACTTTAATATAGTTTTTAGACAAAATCAGTGAACCAGGTGGATCTATCTGATCCCAGTGTGAGACCATCCTTCACGTCCAAAGCTTTCCTATCCACCAGTAAAAGAAAGCTCAGGATTAAGTCCAAACCGAAGCAGTTCGACTTGACTCACATGAAATTCATCCTAATAGAGAGATACATGAGAAATGTAGCTCATTTGAATCCCCTCTGGAAATGAATTATTTTTGCGGCTAATCATTTGCCTCCTGGAAAGACTGCAGGCAGCTTTGAGTGCCATGTGGCTCCCACAGGGAAACATTTATTAGGGACAAGGACACAAGATGATAATGACATGCAGGCATCAGTCCTAGAAATGCAATGTTTCAAATACATGGTCTAATGTGGTTGGCAGTAAAAATATAAATGTTTTTATGTAGAAAGAAAATTGGAAAAGTTAAACTATTTGATGTTACTAAAAAGAGTCACATGCTGGTATTGAGTAATATGGTGATTATGGCTAATATTATTATTAAGAATTATAATGCCATCTCAAATGGAAGAGCCATTCCAAATTCACCACTTGGAAAGATTGTATTCATCTAATTAGGAACTTTAGAGCTTTATTCACACAATGAAAACACATGAAATGCATGAATAAGACCGTTAATTATGATATATTTCAGCTTCTGAGAGACTTTAGCAGGAATGAGGACACCAAGGAAAGTGTTAAATTCAAATTAAGGTAATTAAGAGTTACAAAGGATTACTTATTTTTGCACTTTTTTAAAGCTATAGTCTTTCAGTGTACGGATTCCTCCTTGGAATAAAACTTTATATTTCCTGAAAGTTCTCTTAACTCTTTCTAGTCATGATTACTAATAGACAGCATAGCAAAGCATTAATTTCCTAAAAACTGTCCCGTAGGATGCTTTAAAAGACAGGAAGTGATTTTATTTTAACAAAATGACTAAAAGTCAGTGTAGTTAACATGTTTTTTGGGAAAAAAAATAGTTCTCCATATCAAATATTTCACTAGTCTTAGGGAAAGCACAAATTATCACTGAGGACTCTATATATTGGTGGCTATTAAGCAGCAGTAATCAAAGAGATGATTTCTTTTTTTTTTTTTTTGCCAGCCACCTAATGCAATCTCATCATGCTGAGTTACTTGTGTCACAATTACGGGGGCTTTTTTGGACAACTTTACGTCATTAGTGTAGAAAAGCAAGATGGAGTTGCTTTGTCTGGTTTAGAGGGTACAGAAACAAGAACCTCATAAACTGATGCCTTTATTTTATTTATATAGATTTTATTTTTCCTTTTTCTCCCCAAAGCCCCACGGTACACAGTTGTATACTTTTAGTTGTGGGTCCTTCTAGTTGTGGCATGTAGGACGCCGCGTCAGCATGGCTTGATGAGCGGTGCCATGTCCACACCCAGGATCCAAATCCGAGAAACCCTGGGCCGCGGAAGAGAAACGCATGAATTTAAGCACTTGGTCATAGGCCAGCCCCAAACTGATGCCTTTAAATAACACTTAGAGAAAGACCACGGATTATTTGAAGACTAAATATTCTGCTTGAAAAAGACCTTCATTAACTTCCCACAAGAGAGCGCTACCAAAATATATTTGTCAACATCTTGGACTTGAAACCCAGGACCAATTATTCATATGCAATAGAATAGTTATGGATGAAGAGGCAAGGAGGCCAAAAGAGCAATTTGATCTAAAAGTGGCTGTCTCCTGTAGAAGCTCTTTAAAGGAAATATGGAGACAGTTTCATTCTCAGCTTGCTCAAATAAAACCCCACTCTCACACGGCAAACTCTCAATTCCAAACCCACGACCTTCTCTTCCTTCCTTTGCATGTGCCATGCTTTCTCCTCCCTCAGAACTTTGCATACCTCCTTTCCTCCCTTCCTTGGACTAGATGACATTTACTCATTCTTCCAATGGCACTTCAAGCACAGATTTCCCAGGGAAGCCTTTCTTGGTCCCTCAGTGAAGAACAAGATCCTCTGTGGCATGCTTCCAGCCTCTCTGTATTTTCTGAGCTTTTACTAGAGCCATACGAGGAGGAGTGAGTAAGTTGGTATAATATGCATTTTCTTTTTTGCTTTCCTCCTTCAGTTTATGCCATTGTTCCTTGGAGCTCATAAGCCAGCTGGTGGACTTTCAAGGATGCCAGGAGCGGGTGAGGAAGACAACGTCAATCGGGGGATCAAATGGAGACATGGCTGGAGCTCAGGGGCTTCCAGGACTGAAGGGACAAATGAAGATTATAAGTAATGGTTGATTCGCAAAGGTAGGAGTGCAGCTTCCCCACACCTCTATCTGAGAATCTACTCCTGGGACCTGCCCGAAGACTTAATGGTTAAGTTCTCATGCTCCGCTTCAGTGGACCGAGTTCACCAATTCGGATCGCGGGCGTGGACTTACCACCGCTCGTCAAGCCATGCTAAGGCGGCATCCCACACAGAAGAACTAGAAGAAGGATGTACAGCTAGGATATACGGCTATGTACTGGGGACTTGGGGAGAGAAAAAAGAGGGTGATTAGCTCCAGACATTAGCTCAGGGCTGATCTTCCTTACAAAAAAAACCAAAAACAGAATCTACTCCAAGGAAAGGAGAAAGTAGAGCTAGAAACCTTGAAATTACCCCAAGGAAAAAAAAAAAGATAAGTAAATGATCGGATTCACCCAGATATAAGTAGTTCATTTTTCTGCATTAGAGAGAATGGAGACTTGATAGAAAAACAAATTCAATCACAGAAAAATGAGGAAAACTACATTTTTGCATCCCCTGTTGATGGTTTTGAAATTCTATTTACCTCAAAGATATATTTCTGTGATTTTAAATCAATGTTTGTTTCCCTCACCAGCTTGTAAAACTTCACAGGAAAACAGATTCTATTTTTTTCAAATTTTATCACCTCCCACCTGCCTTTTTAGCAGAGCAATTTACACTCCAGAGGATCTTAATAAATATTGAACAAAGGTGTCATAAATATGAGCAACAATTTATCAAAAATGTAATATAAAATTCTTCCCATAATTAATGTAAGTTTATGGGAGTTTGTCCTGATTATTTAAAAACTCCATACATAATTAATATTTCTAAAATTTATTTTGGCGTATGTTTAAGATCGAGATGTACCTTTATTCTTTTCCATATGGCTACTAATTGGCATAATACTATATATTGAAGCATCCATGCTTTCCTCAGATTTTAAAAAATCTATAGAAATTGTTATATCTGTGATATATCATACAAAATAGCAAGATGGACATTCACTGGATTTAAAAAGTATTTTGATGTGTTTAACTTATAGTCTATATTTATGATTAAAAATTCAGTTTGAAAGGATCAAAGGAAATTCAATGGAGAAAGGATAGTCTTTTCAGCAAAAGGTAATGGAATAAATGAACATCCATATGCAAAAAGTGAATCTACTCACAGACATCAGATTTTTCACGTATATTAACTCAGATGGTTCACAGACCTAGATGTAAAATGCAAAACTATAAATCTAGAAGGTAGCATAGGAGAAAATCTAGGTGATCTTGGATTTGGTGATGACTTTTTAAACATAACACCAAAAGCATGATCGATGGAAAAAATGAATGCTAGACTTCATCAAAATTAAAACTTTCGGCTCTACAAAAGTCTTTGTTAAGAGAATGAAAAGACAAACTACAGACTGAGAGAAAATTTTTCCAAAAGACACATCTGATAAAGAACTGTTATACAAAATATACAGAGAACTCTCAAAACTCAACAATAAGAAAACAAAGTAACCCAACTAAAACTGGACAGAGAATCTGAACAGATAACATAACAAAGACTACATACAGATGACAAAGAAGCATATGAAAAAATACTTAACATCATATGTCATTAGAGAATTGCAAATTAAAGTAATGAGATACCATTATACACCTATTAAGAAGGTTAAAATCCAAAACACTGATAACACCAAATGCTGGCAAAGATGTGGAACAACAGGAACTCTCATTCATTGCTGGTGGGAATGCAAAATGGTCCAGCCACTTCGGAAGACACTGTGTCAGTTATTTAAAAAACTAAACATACTCTTACCATACAATCCGGCAATTGCATTCCTAACTATTTACTCAAATGAGCTGAAAACTTATGTCCATTCAGAAACCTGCACACAACGTTTATAGCAGCTATATTCATAATTGCCAAAACTTTGAAACAACCAAGATGTCCTTCACTAAGTGAATGGCTAAATAAACTGTGGCATAATTATACAATGAGATGTTATTCAGTGATAAAAACAAATAAGATATCAAGTTGTAAAAACAAATAAGATATTAAGATATCAAGTCATAGGAAGACATAGAGGAAACTTAAATATATATTGCTAAGAGAAAGAAGTAAATCTGAAAAGGCCACATGCTTTATGATTTCAGCTGTATGATTTCTGGAAAAGACAAAACTTCAGAGACAGTAAGAAGATCAGTGCTCGCCTCGGGTTTGAGAAGAGTGAGGGAGAGATGAACAGGTAAAGCATGGTCATGAAACTCTTCTTTATGATGCTGTATGTGGATACATACCCTTACACAGTTGTCAAAATCCATAGAACATACAACACAAAAAAGTGAGCCCTTTGACAAACTACGGACTTTAGTTACCAGTAATGTTTCAGTTTTGGTTCATCACCTGTAAGAAATGTACCATAAGAATGCAAACTGTCAATAATAGGGGAAACAGTGCAGGGGCGAGTAGGGGGAGCAGGTAGGTGGCAGAGAGAGGGAAGGATTTGGGAACTCTGTAGTTTCTGCTGAATTTTTCTACAAACCTGAAATTGCTCTAAAAAATTAAATTCAATTGATTTAGAAAATTCACTTTGAGGAAACTGAGTTATGGATGAACCTCTTAAGGAGATAAGCACACAGATCTTATGGTCTGGAACCATCTCTGCTGCCCTTAGTGAGTCATTTCATCACTTTTTTCCTCAGTTTTCTACCTATAAAATGAGGCAATAATAATAGCTACCACACAAGGTTGTTGAAGTTTACAACTAAAGCGGTGCTGATACACTGTAAGTTTATTTTCTGTACAGTCGTCATCCATGAGAACAACTGGAACTGAAGAAGAACAAGAGAGTGGTGTGACTACGAGGAGAAATGAGTCACAGATATGAGATTCTATGCCCAGAAGATACAATCCTGGTTTCACAGGTAAGTCCCACATTGAAAGTCACAAAGGCAGTTGTTGGCAAGCGCTGCTCTATAACTGGTTAATTTCCCACTTGGACACATCCATTTATTTTGTCCATCTAGTGTCTATAAAAACTGCTGATTCACTCAATCAATTTTGGGAGGACCATGAAGTAATAGTAACTACTGGAATTTGCTCAGAATCTTTTCATTTGCCAGGGACTGGTCTAACAGCTTTACACCTTATTCAATTTTTACATAAAAAACTAGATAGGTACTGCTATCCTTCTCATTTTACAGATGAGGTAACTGAAGTTAATTGGCTTAACTTGTTCATGGTCACACAGCACAAGTGGAACCAAAGCAGCCTGATACTAAAATCTGAATTCTTTACTAACATGTTATGTTTACACCTTTAAAATATATACATTCTACATATGTATTTTGTTTGTTTCTTGTTCAAGAATAGGATTTTAACCTGGCTCCACAACCTATTAATTTTGTGTCCTTAAGCAATTTTCTTGGGCTCCATGGGGATAATGATATTAACAACATCAGAGGGTATTATAAGGCTTACATGGCCAAATAATGCAGTGCTTTGAAAAGTAACTGGAATAGAGAAAGGACATAATACATGATATATTTGTTATATTTTAATTATTACTCAATTATTTTGTTATCATTTCAATGTCTTTATTACTGACTATGCCAATAGCAACCTTACAAAAACTTATGTCTTTATTATATATATTAAAATATTTTGTAATTATGCACAATATTTGAAAATGTCTTATAACCATTAACAATTACTTTATCGTAAGATGGATCTATGATCACTCACAATAAGGGTTTGAGTAGAGAAGTTCTATCATCAGAGAAGAGTACGTGATAACACTGAATTTGGCCTGGTGCCTTGTCCGTAGCAGGCTCTCAATAAATATTTGATGAACTAATGAATAAATAGCACTCATTGCAACAGTGCCCTACTGGAGAGCAAACATAGGAAA
The DNA here is from genome assembly GCF_041296235.1 of Equus asinus. Lineage (NCBI taxonomy): Eukaryota > Metazoa > Chordata > Mammalia > Perissodactyla > Equidae > Equus > Equus asinus. Next base: position 37,912,375 of record NC_091800.1, on the reverse strand, counting down.
TGACAATACTAGCCCTAATACCAGGGTTAACCACAAGCACAGGAGGAAACTCAGCCCATTGAACAAACATAATGTACTTAAATCTAAAACACTTAGTACATTCATAAATCTTGCAGGGGTCCAAAGAAGTTCTTAGAAAAAAAATAGTGGAAGAGTCACAGAGAAGGTTAAGACTTGAGTTTAGATTTGATAGGTTGATAGAATTTACTGAGGAGCAGTAAAGCTATGTGTGTTAGAAATAAAAGCATTACCACCTAGTTCCAGGATCAACATAGTAAATGAGAAATTATTAAATATCCTTTTTTCTATATCATGATCTATTTAATATATCACATAAACTTTATGTAGAAATATGTAAATTCATACATACCTGATAAAGTTTTACTCAACCATTGCTGGTAAAATGCTGCCTAACAAGCCCCTGCAAAATTCAGTAGCTTAAACAATACACTTTATTCTCACGCTTACGTGGCTGTAGATCAGTTACGGTTACCCCGATCTAGGCTGCGTTCACTGGGTGGTGCTACTTCAAGTTGCAAGTCAACCAGGCTTGACTCCATGGCGTGGGTCAAAGTCAGACTTTCTTCCATTTTCTCTTATCCACCTTAGCCCAGTGTCGACTCAAGGCAAATTCTTTTCATGGTGAGTGTCAGGAAGTCAAGAGGACAATCCAAAGCCTCTGCTTCTGTTATATCCAATAACTTTCCTTTGTCCAAACTAAGTCATGTGGCCAAACCCAAGTACAACGGTGCATTGAAATGTCCTCCACTCTGCAGTGCCCAGCAAGAAGCATGCACTGCAATCCAATGAAGCGTAAGTGCACTTATATTGTCATTTGAAGAAGGAAAAAGAAAGAAACTTTGTCAATCTTCCTTAGAAAAGAATGATTGACTCTTAGCCAACAATAAGCAAGAAGTTAGTCATGTAGGTAAGAGAAAATAGAGGGTTTAGAGAAGTTGGAGACCCAGAAGTAATCTGCATGTGTTACTCCAGGAAGCACATTTGGGGCACGGTCTGCTCTTGGAGTAAAAACACATAATTGAAACAGGAAGTCAAAGAGTCAGGCAAAATAACCGTGGACTAATAATTAGTTGGGCTCCAATATCAGTGCAAAAAATTCAGATCTTAGGATTCTTCCTCAACTGAAATATGCACCCCTTCTATTAAACTATACTTACCCATATGAACATAGTTTGTAACATCAAAAATCACTGCTGCTTGCTTTGTAATAAGTATAATTTTATTTCATGTGGTAGACAAAATTCTAAGATGACCCACACCTATTTATAATCCTCTCCCCTTGCGTGTTGTGGAACCTAGCACTTGCTTCTATCAAACAGAACATGGCAAATGTGAAAGCATTTTGGATGATGTAAGTAAAGCCTCTGATCAGTTTTACTTTATGTTAACCAAAGGGAGATTATCCTGGGTGGGCCTGTCCTAACCAGGTGAGCTCTTTTATAGAAGGTCTAAAGGTCAGAGTCGAAAAGCAAGACACCACACAGAATCTCTCTCTCTCGCTCTGTGTGTGTCTGCATGTGTGTTTTCTGTTGCTGGCTTTGAGGAAGCAACTTTCAATGAGAACCACCTCTGCAAAGAAATAAATTCTGCCAACAAGACGAGCAGCTTGGAGAGAGATCCTTCCCTAAGTGTCCCTCGGGATGAGGACACAACCAGCCTGGCACCTGGAATGCAGACTTGCGAAGGGCCTGAGCCGAGGACCCAGCCAAGCTTTGCTCCTGATTGATGGAAACTGTAAGTGAAAACTATGCATTGTTTTAAGCCTCTAAATTTGTGATAGTTTGTTGTGCAAAAATAGAAAGCTGATACACTAAATAAACAATGTGGACAATATTGTGTGTCAATAAACATTTAGTAATGGGCATCCGATTGAAGGAACCTCTCCACTGGGGAGATCACATACATGAAGGGAGACCCGAGGCCACGGCTTTAGAGTAAAGCATGCATGGTTGTTCTCTCTATCTAGTGAGGCTCTTTGATGTTTTCAACTGTGCACTTGGTGGGGCAGGCTCTGAGGCCGAGTGGTTATGTTCAAGTGCTCCACTTCAGCGGCCCAGGGTTTTGCCGGTTCGGATCTTGGGCACTGACATGGCACCGCTCATCAAGCCGTGCTGAGGTGGTATCCCACATGCCACAACTAGAATGACCCACAACTAAAAAATATACAACTATGTACTGGGGGGCTTTGGGGTGAAAAAGGAAAAATAAAATCTTAAAAAAAAATGTGCACTTAATGTGGCTACTCTACATATCACTATTAATATGATTAAAGGCCAATATTAATACTCAAGATAACATAAAGCAAATGTTACCATTTGCCTACATGCAAATTGATTTTATTATTTGTGTTATCATCTTCAATAAGAACATCCTTATACTACGTGTCAAAAGCTATTTGAATACAATGTAATAAGGAAAGTTATTTTAATGTACATCAGAAACGTTAAGAGGAAGAAGTCAAAGGGTCAAATATTGATGTGTGTCTCTCACCCCTGTAAGCTGTAAATATCATGTCGCTGGTCAGATTTCCTGGGAAGCAGACTCCGAGACCAAATGTGGATGCAGGAAGATAGTGGTAGAGTGCTCTTGGTCTCCAAACCTGTGGGCGAAGGGGAGGAATCAGGATGGATGGAGCAGGAGAAGTTGTGCTACAATGTAATCCCACCAAAAACATCAGCAGGTCCCACGGTAAGCTCCAAAGCTGAGGTGACACTTCAGAGATGTCTTGAGCTGGGGCCAAGGGTCCAGCTCTTATTTCCCCTGCAGGGACCATTCAGTGGATGCTGGCTACACAGGGAAGGGGCAATTGCTGGAGAAATCTGTAAGCTGAGGCTACATATGGCAGCACGTGTAGCAGCTGGAGGAGAAGTTCTGCAGGCCTAAAGGGGACTGGAAGGAGCATAACCACATTCATGATTTATCATTTAATATTTGATCATAGTTCAGGCTAAGTGCATTAAGCAGGAAATTGGGATTACAAAGTAAATCAGTGGCCATTTTCTTACTTTCTAAAACAAGGACAAAATAACTTTATTTTTCTGCTTATCTTTCCCTTTGTTTTTCCTACCTGTAAAATGAGGATAACAGGAGAAGACATGTCCCTGATGACCTCATGGCTATGTTCCTTGGATTTAAAAAAGAAAGAAAGAAAGAAAAATGCTAACAAACCAAAAAGCTTTGAATGGTCTTTGAAGAAGACGTAATAAATCTGAGTTATACTGTAATTAACAGTAATAAATTGCCATTAAAATGAGCTATTTTAAAGCAGCAGACATAACTGCTTAGAAACCTATTTGCAATAGGGAATTAAATCCTTTGTGACTTTGTAACATCAGGATTTCAGTTAAACCCTGGACAGCCTTGTGTTTCTGGAAGCCTTTATTGATCTCTGGACCCCAGTAAAAGAAAATTTAGCGGCAGCGTGAAGTTGCTAGCATGGCAGGGGCAGCACAAGTGATTAAGAGCCTTGTCTTTCACCTTAAGCATCACAGTCCTGCCCCGTGAGGTTTAACACCTCACCTCAAGACTCAGTCAAGTCCCAAGTGACTGTGAATTGACATCACGAACACACCTCCAAATTTAACAAAGGAGAAAAAAAGGAGTAAAACTGGGAGGAGAATGCTGTAAGAAACTTTTGAGTTAAAATGAAAGAACAAGGAAAATCTTCATGAAATCATTTTAAAAGTTCATTAAGAAAAGAAGCTAAACAAAATACAACTCTCTTGTGACTGAAGATCAGGCCACCAGAGGAGAGCTCAATTGTAGCCAGATAAAGTACTATCATCCTTTACCTTAATGAACTCTGTACTGACAAGTCTTTTATGACAAATTTTGTGCTCCAGCAGCAACTTCAAATCTATATGAGATTGGGAGCTCCATTTAAAGCCGTATCTAGCCCTGTCATGCTTGTGTGACAAGTTCTCTCACTCCTCATCTGGGTCACTAAATGGAGATCCCATGATAGAGAAAACCGACATCCCATCCATCTTGCTTTGCATGAGTGCGCCCCTGTCAGTGAAACTACATAACAATGTTAGTTTTATATACTCTCCAGAAATGCAGCCATGAATTGGCTTCCAATAGTGCAAGCAGCAGCATCTTGCAAGCATCAATTTAGAAGAGGGTTGTTCCTCTTAACCAGTAAAAGAAGAGCCAGCAATCACTGCAACTCTATACAATACTTTACAGTACAGTACAATACTTTAAGGCTTTTGTATACCTCTTTTCTTTTAAAGGAAAGATTAATTGCTCTACCTTGTTTGAAACAAGGAAAAAACATATCATGTAAAAAAAGAAATCATTCGAGAGCAGACGGTAAAGACAGTTCATTGTGTAGTTAATTAAACTTTATTAACATTTCACTTCCATTACTGGCTCAAAGAAAAGAAAAGAAAATTTACCAGTATTTAAAATGCGAAAGAATTCATCTCAGAGTTGTGGCAGTCTTTCAATTACATGTTTTTTTCTAATTTTTTAATCTTTTTTTAATTGTAATAGGCCTTATTTGATTTTCATTAGAGCAATGTGTAAAAGACAAGACAAAACAAACCCCTACAATCTCAGTGTTTTCTTGTAAGACCTGGAACATCTCACCAGAAGTAAAAAAGTTGGATCTCCAGGACTTCATAAAATATTCTGCAGTTTTTAATAAAAGTCACATGGCTCTAAGTAATTCCTAAATGATATGTAAATCAAATTGAAGGTGGCATTATCATCTATGCAACAAAAGTGACTCAGGCACATAATTAAAAAAAAGGCGGCACAAAGATCCCAAAGGCTTTTGTGTTCCTTCAGCGTTATGGTGCATAAGGGAAGTCACACGAAACCGTCTAGACCCTTATGAAGCCTGGCAATAATAAACAGAGGACAACCCAGGTCTGCTCAACTGTAAATGCTTATTAAAGATGAGCTTAGAATGGATTGTAAAGTCACTGGCCTCAAATAACAATAAAAAGAACAATCATTGAAAAGGGTAGAATGACAAGCTGCACTTTACCGTTACAAAAAAATGTAACCACTGCATTAAAAAGGACAGAGTTGCAATGTCTAAGACTTTGAAATGCCTTTTAGGAGTAATATCTTTTCCCCCAAGATTTTCTCCAACACGCATTTTGTTATATTCTTCCTGACCTCTTGCCCATCCAGATGTTGGTATCTGCAGAGGAAATTTCATAGAAAGTATCCCCCTGAAATGAAGGGACAACTTACTTTTGCCCTTCACTGGTATAAACTATATTGAAAACGATTTTATGTTGCTCAGCAACACTTAATATACCAAAATAAAACCCCACCCTTCACCTGACTGTTAAAGCAACAAAACTGAATTTCTTAATGTGGCTTCAGATATCTATTTAGTTTAGATTAAATGTAGGTTAAAGTGTAAGCTTTCTGTTATCTGATCATAGCTGCCAACAAATAGGATAGCTAGGGGCAGGTCATGAAATAGAAAATTCCAGATTGTTCTAAGCATGTTCATATCTCAACTGTGAAGCAGAGAGTCCTCAGTGGCTTCCAGTCCCGGCTTTGCATCTTCCAAAAGATGTGTTGTCTCTGAGTGAACTCCCTCTGAACTCCACTTGTCAAAGTAATAGTGAAATAACAACATCACGTAAACAAAACAAAACAGGAGGCTAGGTTGCAGCTATTGTTAGTATCATTAAAAATTAAGTATGGCTGATTTAGAGCAAATATTTAATGCTGACCATTCCATTCCTTGCAATGGTTTTTCTCTAACACATAGAATTGTTTTAAAAATATTTTTAAAGTGGTACGATTTTTCTTTTGATAAACCATCTTTGATTTCCTTTGTCCTTTTGTTATATTTTTGTTTTACCCCAGAGAGCATTTTATCTATGAGACTTGAGATTTCCTTTAAATATATCACACTAAAGCATAACAACATATAATCTCCTACAAAATACAAAAGCTAATATTATTTTTAAATATATGTTAGAAATTACATATGTATTAAAAATACTTAGATACATAATAAAGGTTTGCAAGAAACTACAAATTAGATTCTGAGATATCAAGAAAATCATATAAGATCTCTCTTAAATATTGAACTGCATTTTTTATAGATCTGGAAGAAAGCATATTGAAAACACCTGAAAAAGCTTATATCTCAGAGGTTAGTTTGGAGGTCCTGTTGCTTACAGCGTGATTTGCAATACCCCATGTACAGAGCTCTATGACTGGTCATATTTACTGAAGAAAAATTAAACTGAGCTCTGACAAATCAGAACAGGTGCTCCATGTCAAGTTTAATGCGTTCTGCTCTATCTCCATTAAATATGGATAGTTGATTCCTACTATGCGAGAAATATCAGTAAAATTAAATGCTAAAGTCCTAGAGACATTTGCATCTTGGCAATTTAAGAGAAGCTTACAGTCAGTGGGATAAACGTACAGTCATGAAATTTGAGGAGTTTATATGATCACTGTCAAACTTGGGGTGCTTGAGGGGCCTCCCAACAACTATGGATAGTCACATGATTGATCCGTCTTGTGTTCTTTTGGCCTGGTAATACAGAAAGCAAAATTCTCAAATAATCACCAATTTTAGAAGGATGGATATAGAATTAACGCTTACTAAAGTGATGATAGGCTACATATATTTTTTCTTAGAGCATTATTTTCAACGGAATCCTCCTTGCTTCACATTCTTTGCTCCAGTATTATTCTTCCTCAGTTCATAAATTATGCCCCGTTCCTTGGCCTTTATGTTTTTGGCACATCCTATTTCCTCTCTCCAGAATTTTCTCCCTTTATCTTTCTTCTGCTAAAACCCTGCTCATACTTCATTTCTCAGGTTCGATATTCCTTTTGCTACAAAGCCATTTACACACCCACTCCTGGGAAAAATAGGGGCTGTCTCTTCTGCTTTCAGAGCAATAGACCCTTCTCCAGTCAGAACACTTTCACATGGTGTCATTTGAAGACCTAGACAACATTTATCTTATTCATTGCTGTTATATTCTCAGCACACAACATCATGTCTGGCACCTAGTTGTTTCTTGACTGAGTGAATAAGTGCCACTCTATGCATAGTCCCATATTTTATCACTCTCTCCTTTGTGCTACATGCTCTAGTCATTGGGAACACTTGTCATCCCTCAATGTTCCGTGCTCTCTCTTATCTCTAGACCTTAGCTCCTTTTACCCAGAATTGCCCTCCTTCTTACAAGTCCTAGCCCACTTATCTGGGTCGTGGGTTTCTTACTATCCTTCAGGATTCAACTCAGCCATCACCTCCTTTGGGAAGCCACCTATAATCTCTCATCAACTCACTGCTGACAATGATGCTTGTCTCAGTGTTCTCTTGGTATCCTCAATCAAGCACTATATTGAAATTATCCAAAATTTCTGGCTTCTCGCCTTGACTGAATGATCTTAAGGGCAAAGGTGCTGACTTGTTTCTTTATATCCTATACTCTATGTTGATACCTGGAAGATGTTCAGATATATAGAAGATGTTCAAATGGATTTCCTTGGATTAAAAAAGCCTTGAGTCTCAGCTCCAAAATTTATGTCTTATATAATCTTTGGCGAGTGACTCAATATTTCTGAACTTTATTTTTGTTATCTTTGAATTGGGAAAGATAGGTCTGGAAATAGGCAGGCTCCTTTCCCCTGGCATCATGTTTCCATGTGGATAGATTTCAGCTGGAGTAGCACCTCCCGTCTCTCCCCACACTTCGCTCATTCACCTCTGTGGAAGAGGTGATTTATCTGGGTGGTGAATCTGGTGTTATGTTTATTTTACCAATCTTCCTGCTGCTGAGTGTGTATTCTCTACACTTCAGTAAGAGATGTCCCTGCAGCTGTTTGTACTGCCTGAGCCCTTGTAGAACGAGTTGTGTGCTTCATAGGTAAAGAGTAAACAAGCCCCTTTGGCCCCAGGTCTAAAGCTACATTCACCAACAGACTTCCTTCCTTATAAGAGGAAAATTTTATCCTTTAAAAGAGGAAAATAATTTAAAAATTATTTTATCTTCATCTGTTTACCAATATCTGTGATAGCACTCCAAGAAAGGAGATTCTCACAGAGTTAAAAGCAAAACAGATTTTTGGGACGATAATACTTCTGAAAGAAATGAGGTTGTAAGGTTGGGCAGGTGGAACACTCTGATGCAGACCTGAGACTGTCTCTGCAAATCCCAAGTGAGTTGATTAAGGAAGTCAGACACTGGGCAGAGATGGCCAGGGCCTTGCTCAGGCATGGCTGCTGTCTGCTCTGCAGAGAGTGAACTTGGTTCCAAAGTTGAAGCATACCTAGACCTGAATCAACCAACGCCTGCAACTGGCATCCAGCCACAGTCCTCACAGCTGGGCAATGTGCAGCATGCCCTGTCTTGAAGAGTAGTGCATCTGTGTCTCCCACATCTGACATGAGTCTCCCTCTGTGGATTGTAAGTTCCATGAGCACATGTATGTTGTTTCGTTCACTGCTTTCTCACCAGTGTTGTTAAGAGTGCCAAGTATGAATAGGGGTTCAGTAAATATTTGTTGAACGAATGAATGAATGAATTTGTCTTACATACAATTTTGTCGTGTGAAAATTTTGAAGCCTATAGCGGTAATGTGAAAAATATAAATTTGTCACTGATAGTCAAAATGAACTCACTGTCTTGTATTCCAACCACACCCCACGTACTGGTCTTCTATTCTTTCTAAGAGATATCAACCTCCTTGGATTCGGCCTTGACTACTGGACACTTTCTCAACTGAGTGGTTGGTGGCAACTAAGCTACGCTGACCATGATTTCTCCCACCTGTTCTCACTGCCCGTGACTGCCTTTGTAGCAAACTTAGACCTTTTCAGTCACCTCCTCTGCCTCATCTCTTTCTTAAATATCTCCCACTCACATTATCTAAATATATCTAGAAAACCTAGTAAAACATTACATAAAAAGTACCAATCACAGACAAGTTTTTTAGAGTGCTTACTCTGTGGATTACCCTGTGTTCATTCTTTTCATGTATTATCACATTTAATTCTCACAATTCTACTGTGAGATAGGCATATGATTATTATTCTCTTGATTTTACAAAACACAGAAAAAGAAAGGAAAAAGAATAGTAAGTTTCCCAGACTACACAACTAACAGGTGGGGGAGTGAGTACATGAACCAAGAGGAAATGACCTCAGAGCCCACCTTTCTAATCCGAATACTAGGCTACCTAACTAATTATTACTGTTACTTTTCCAAATACAGCACTAGTTAGGTCACCTGCTCAAAAATTTGAATATCTCTTTATTAAATAAGAGATACATTAACCTGAGATTCAAATCCATCTCCAGTGGTAGAAACTTACTGTTCCAATTTTATCTTCTATTCACTCTTTTCATTCATATTTTTCTCAACTGCCCAAACAGTCAACTAGCCATCTTACTCCTATATCTGAATGTCATTTCTCACTTTTCCAGGCTGTGTATTGCTCTACCAGTCAAATTCTACCCACCCTTCAAAGAATAAATGGAAAAAAACAGTAAGTTCTCTCAATTCTCTTTCCAAGGTGTTCCTGTGATATCTTTGCTTCCACTACACGTGTTGCACATTCTGTCATACAATAGGATGACAGTAGAAATATCCAAGTTCTACTCTACGATGTAAATTGTGTCCTCCCTTGAGAGGAGGTTGTATCACAGTCAGATTCTTCATTTTCACAGCTTCTAACTCAGTGACTTTTACCGAGAATGTCCCTTAAATGATTATTCAATTGATAGAAATAGAAACCTAATTTCAATTGCTACCAAGGAGAAAAAGATACACTGAAAATGAGGTAGGTGATTGCTCTGTTTACTATACTCTCTATCTGTTTCGCTATGGAATTATTACTTAATTTGTTACAGATGCAAGTATTGCTTTCTACATGAAATGTGCTTATCATTTTCATTCTAATTCTAAAAAGCTTCCTTTACAATAGAGTAGAAGGAATTTTCAGAATTGGCATGGCACTTTGCATTTTTAGTATGGACTTTAGATATCACTTACTTCTACAGTGGGGAAAGAGCTGGCACCACATAAAAATCACATCTGCCGTCATAACCGTTGTCATAGGTCCCTTTCTTTCTCCAAAATGGCAGCAGAAAAGCTGTGCACAGAACAGAATCCCGAAATGTGGGAGCTTGCCCAGGCACCCCATTGTCCTTTCTGTCATACTATAAATGAAACAAAAAGACAGCACAGGCAGTTGGCTGAAGATCTGACTGCCAAAAGTAATAAATAAAATGTTTAATGGTATGTCTTTTTCAAATGGGAATGTCTTGAGATTCCACAAAAGAGACTCATTAATTCGAACTTACAGTGAATCCGAGTATAGTAACAGCAAGTTTCCTGATAGATGCAATCAATTGAATTCACTTCTCAGATAATTGGTCCTAGAAACACGTGGAAAGATGTGGTGTAAGGGGAAAACTAGTCTTTGCTTCCAAAATTTACCCAGGGTTAGTTCAAATCTAATTTAAAATTTAGTATTGAAGGCTAAGAGCTACAATGTGCGAAAGTGTAAAAAACGTAGGTTTGCAAATCTAGCAAAACTGGATTAGAATCCTGATCACAGCATTTCATAAATGAGAGATGTTGTCTTGTTACTTAACTCTCTAATCTTTAGTTTCTTAATTGGTAAGATGAAGATAATCTTAAACACCTTGTTTATATGTTTTAGCTGTTAGGGAATAGTCATGATGTTTGAAACATGAGTGTTTGACAAGTAATTGTTACTTCTATTAACATTATTGTCATATGTAAAGTATCGGTAAGAATAACAGCAAAAGACAGACATTCTGAAGTATATCCCACGGAAAAGAGGCAGAGAGTGTAATAACTCACTAGCAATTTCCTCCAAGATGAAAAAACCAGGGCCATCTTCTCTTCTCTGGTCCTCAGACACTCACTCTGTGGTGGAATCATTTCCTCAATATAAAAAATGAAGTAAGATAACAAAAAAACATGGAAATAAGAGATGAGTAAACACTTTGGGAGGATTCCAAAACTTTTCTCCCACAGATTCCTAATTTCTCAGTCTTTGAGATAATTGCCTCATAGTACCCATGTCACTAAGAAACCACAGTGCTTATTATAACAGAGGAGAATGGCAACTGCTTCTCAGTTCTAATTTTAATCTTAGATAAAGATGACTACCTGCCTATACTTATTAGCTTTTATTTTCAATAAATCACTTTGTAACATGTTAATTAATTCACTTTTCCTTCTACCAACATATGCCAAGTATATTCTATATGCCGGAAGCTGCAGTATATATAGACTTGGACTTTGTCCTTAAGAAACCAAAAGGTTGGTATGAAAGAAGCAGGTAGGTAGGGAGAACAGCAACTCATCCAGAACCAGGTTAAGTGTCTGTAAGAAAGTATGTAAGGAAAAGAAGTTATTGCTTTTTTCTCAATATGTTAGCACCAAAACTAAACACATGATCTGCCCTTCACTTGAGATAAATGGCTCAACTGGAATTCATGAGTTAGATCAAAGCTTTTAACTAATACTTGACTCCCATCTTCTCTGTCAAAAGAAATGAAAAAAAATGATGTGGAAAGTATAGAAGAGACTGTTAGAGAGAATAGAAATATAATATAAACCAACAGACAGTCAGAGCAATTTAATTGCTCTATGTGAATTTAAATTAATCAGCACAGATATGGTACATAGCAAGGAACTGAGATGGCTGACAAAAGTGCTACAGAACCACTATTGAGAATATTTGTAGAACTGGGGAGAACAGGAGAGTCACTGGAAAACTGAAAGCTAGCAAGTGTTCCTACTTGCAAGAAGCTAAAATTTCTGGCATTGATGTTTCAATAGCTGGTTTACAAAATCTCTAGAAATAAAACATTGAGCATTAGCAGGCAACATATTTACACAGAAGAGAAGCCAACTCACATTTTTTCTTTCAAAATCCTAAATTTGACAATATTTTACACGTATTGCATCTGAATTTTATCAAATGGTGTGACAAAATCTCTCTTCATAAAAAAGATTCTGAGAAGGATGAGCAGATGAGTCAAAGGATTGGTTGTACATCTATGTGGTTTTAAATATAGATTGATATGAGTTAGTGGGGGAATTTTTAAATTGTATTTTGTTTTGAGGAAGATTGGCCCTGAGCTAATATCTGTTACCAATCTTCTTCTTTTTGCTTGAAGGAAATTGTCACTGAGCTAACATCTGTGCCAATCTTCCACTGTTTTATGTGAGATGCTGTCACAGCATGGCTTGATGGATGGTGCTAGGTCCGTGCCTAGGATCCAAACTTGTGAACCCCTGGCCACCAAAGCAGAGGGCACAAACTTAACCACTATACCACTGGGCCAGCACCCAGTTGGGTAATTTTTAAGTAGAGTTTGTAAGTTTATGTCTTCAGTCCTACTTGCTCAAAATTTTAATGACATAAATTTGAAAGGTCTCATTAATAAATTCTATATCAGAATCAGAATATCAAAATAAATAGTCAAACATAGTAGATTAAGTCAAACATAATAGAAATAATTGAGTAACACTAAATTAATACATTTAGTAACACAAACCAAACTACACTGGTACTGTGGTAAGACTAACTTAAGCATAGCACATGTGTGCCTGTGCAAAGTCAAGCTTAAAGTTTGAAAGAATGCTATATATCATCAAGTTAAATCTCCCAGTTAATGTAGATATTTCCTCCTGATTAATAATTAACTAGCTTTTATTTTAGTAGAGGAGATCCTTCCTCTACAAATATTCTTTGAGTCCCTTCAGTCTAAAATTGTGTATGGCAGCAAAATTGATCAAAGTATCATGAAATGTACTAATCATTTATAAGTGTAGCAATCAATTATAATATCACTTACATAATTGTCTCCAAACAACCGTTTTCAGCATAATAGTAAGTTCTAAATCAAAATTTCTTCATTATCAAATATTGTACAAATTGATCAGACATTGAAACACAGTGGAAATTGCAAAATTAAGTCAAATATTTCAAAAGATATAGGATTTCACACAGACACACACACACGAAATGAAAAGGGTAATAGAGAGTCCTTGAATTGCCCGCAAAACCTTCACAAATGAGGATCAGAAAGTTTAAAGCAACTTTTAAAGCAGAGACATTAAAAAATATATAACATTCTGAACACATCCAAAGAGAATGACTTGCATATCAAAGAATTAAGAAAGGAGCCTGGAGTAAATGTTGGATTGTGCTGCTATCTCAGGAATGTTCATCTTCCTGATCATATTGCCAAAGTCAAACATGAATTGAAAAATAAATTATGCTATTATAAAATTGTGTTAGAAAAACACACACACACCGAAATGTACCAAAACTTGATTCATTCTAAGTTAGTTCATAATTTCTACAATTTAAAGTTTGTTGGCTATCAGATAAAATTTCCACTTTGGCAATTTTAGTTTTAAGACAAAATATATTTTCATTCTTCGCTATGAAATTTTATTTCCTATTTTAGGGTGGAATCATTTCAATTGCCTTTTTCTGACACTCGTTATCCTTAGATAGCAGGAATCTCATCTGTTACCTACTGAGAAATCTCAATCTGTTTTTCGACACGTCCGACTTTGATACTTTATTACCTATTTGTTCATTAATGTATTAAAAAACAGTTGTTGCGCTCTTTCCACAGGCTAGGAGGCTAGCCTTATTTGTAAAAGCTGGGGTACAGCAGTCAATGGAACAGATAAAAATCTCTCTCTTCATACATTTCATATATTGAGTCAACATGTTAACTAATTCTCTATATCCTCTGTCCACTCTGTCTTTTGTAACAATGCTTAACAAATCACCTCTGCAACATAATAGCCTTTCAAATATTTGAAAGGAGTTGTCATGTTCCCCTTTAGTCTTATTTTCTTCCTGTTAGAAATACCCAGGTCCTTTAATTATATTTTGTTTGACATAGCTTTGAAACATCACCAACCATCAACTTCACTGGAGGCACCATGATATCTAGATTACTTCCTCATCATTCTTTTCATTTTCCTTTAGTGCCTTCCTATAATTTGTCGGCGATGTTTTTAAAATGTAGCTTATCAAAAGTAAATTTGTCAGATGTAGATTATGCACACATAGAATAGAGAAAAATATTATATCACTTGTCCAGGACGTTACATATCCTTCCATACAGCCAAAAATTTTGTTCACAAGTTTTTGAGCAACCCATCAGTGGTTAGAGCCAAATTAAGCTTTTCTTCATCTAATGCAACCACATCGGTTTAGCTACAAATGCTGCAATGTCAGATACTTTCAATCCTACATTTCTTTATTTGAGTTGAGGTTTTTAGCATATGTATCCTTGTTAAATTTCATCTTTAGATTTCAGCCTATTGTTTTAGTCTTTTAAGGTAATGTTTACCATTAATTCTCTCCCAACAATATTGGTAATATTCCCCAGTTTTGTGTCACCTACAAATTTAATAATCAAATTTTGTCTCTTGCCATCTAATTCAAAAATAAAAACAATAAAGCTGAGACAAGTCTGGATCCCTGTGGTACCTTGCTGGAAATTGCCATTGCCTAATTGTATGAGGATGTTAAACCCAGTGTGAATTTCCCTTTCTCTGCTATCACCCAATTTATATTCCACAAGTTTACAATCAAGCATTCATGAATGCATGTGTAATTCTTTTTTGAAACTAGAATACACAGTAGTTAAAGTATGCCCACTAATTTCCCCCAGAAGAATTATGTAGCTCCTTTCTCTGTACACTTATTGCACTTTTTTATGTACCTACGATTTAATACCTACTCGAGTTATATTAGAGTCATTTGTTTGCACAGCAGGTCATGCAGTGGTACTCAATATTTATTAGTTGAATGAGTAAATGAGTGGTAGGTAAGTTTATGTTAACGTCTGAGTCAAGGACCCTAATGGAAAATGACACAGAACTTTGGTCCTGTACATACTGAATGACTTTTGGCAACACTTAAGGTCTTAGTTAACTGGATTCAGTATATTAAGATCATCGCATAGCTATAAGTTGTACAGATGACAGGAATTGCTACTCTCATTTAGAGCTGGAGAAACCAGAGTAACTAAAAATTATGACTGCTCCAGGGTCTATGACAAAGCAATTTAAAATAGTACTCACATGTCCTACTTTATAGAAATGTTCCACTCAAATCAGGGACACATCTGTCAAATCAGAGGAACTGCTTAGGGGCATATTGTGTTTTGCCAATGCAAATTAATATAGCAGTTTGCAATTAATGTTTTGTATTATATGCTTTCTTTTCTTTGCTAATTTTTAATAACGGTGTATGCAACTATTTTATCATTAAATATTTACTATATATCAGCTACTTAGAATGTATTCTGTTATGTATGCATAACACTGTGTAGGCTCTATAAGAGGCCTTAAATATACTTAATTTGCTATTTGAAATACGTAGATGTGTTGAACATTTCTCCTCACCCTTAGGAGCTCACCGTCTATCTAGGGAGGACACATGCATGGGGAAATCAAATAGCCATATAGGTATACGATTAAGTTTAACCAGTAGTTTTGTATGTAACAATAATGATATTTTGATTTTTAATTAATTAATGATTCAATACATATTTAACGAATGGCTATTACATACTAGTTACAAAACAACCCCACTGAGCAGAGCAGTTATGCATTCTGCACTCTATCAGTTTACAACTTAGTAGTAGATACACTGTAGAAGTTTAAAGACGAGCGATTTAGTTAGGTTGTTTGGTCAGTAATAGATTCATAAACACGTTGAACCTGTGCTGCATCTTGGAAATTGAATAGTCACAGAATAGAAGGAAGCTTAATTCCAGGCTAGAGGATAGTTGACTTTGTCTCTGGAAGAAAAATAATAACAAAAATAAAGGCTGCTTCTTAAGAGATGCTGCAGGGTTTTTTTTTTCTTTCCCCTTCTTTTGTTCAATCCTCCAGATACATTAAATAGAAAAAGATGGAGACCAAGGCTTACACTGAGGAAGAATGAGGACAAAACTGTATCCTGATTAAATGAGTCTCAGCGTCCTTTAAAAAGGTAAAATATTTACTGCTCTATTACACGAAGAATTTATTTTAAGTTCAAAATCTGAAGATTTCATTTATACCCTCTGAATCTAAATGTCAAACCTGGTGTGAAGACTAAAATAAAACACGACTTAAAAAGAAAAAGACTCTCATGCCACAAGCTTCCAGCTCACCTAGAAAAGGCCACTGCGGTGCCTTTTCAATGTTGCTTGTCATTCACTTTGCAAATTACAGGTCTTCCACTGAACATTGATGATCCATCACTGCCGTGACAACAAAAGAGCGGACTTAGCAACACTCATTGCTGGTGAGAGAATGACACGCTGCTTATAAATACTGTAGTTGGGAGATTAGTGTAAATTCCGAACAAAGCAGCATAATGAATCACATTTTGGAAGTGCGATTGAAGTATATCCATTTATTTGTGTGACAAGGCATTCCGAACTTTTGTGTAGTCAAATCTCATCTACTTTAAGAGTTCAAAAGAGATGTTTAAACGTACACCTAAAAACTTTAAATTTTTACTTAGTAGTTTTCTTAAATTGGTGGTATACCACGTCATTTTTAGTCAGAATTCAGAAAAATAAATAGAAAACACAGAGACTTCAATTTAAACAACATAGTTTGAGCAACTTTTTAATAAATGGCAGTTTCTCTGGATGAGAAATCAGAAACATGGTCCAACCATCATTACTTTATCATACTCATAAGTAAAAATTAGAATTTCTTGTGACCTTATTTTTTATCTTTTAAAATTATATTTGTTAATTAATTATATTATAGTTTTTATGAGAAAATAAAGGAGAGTTTTACAACTATATATGTAAGAAAAGAAAAATCAGCATGTGCTTCTTTTGAAAAATATATCACAAGACTAAAACACTTGTATCATTTCAGTATCATTTCAGTATTAGGTTATGTAAGTAAAAAGGAGTATGTAAGACGAACATATATGTAACTACCCATAATTCAGTAAATTATCTATAAATTTCCAGTTATCAGCACTTGAACATCCTAAACTTGCCTGTAAGTGGGTACTCATTAGATGAGCAAATGGAAATGCTAATCCTCAGATGACTCTGCTTAAGAACAATAGTGGTTTTGAGGTCCCAGCCTGGAGGGTAGCTTTATTTTTCTATACTACTCATCGGAGCTCCAATCTTACGATATTTTACATTGTTATCTCTTTAGCATATCTCTCTTTATTTTTTCAATAAACTTGAGGAAAAATCTTTTATCTTTGTTTATTTTATTCCTCTATGGTGTTTAGGGTATTACTAAGCGCATCATAGGCATTGAATGTATATTAACTAAATTCTAGTGAAACTGATTTATAATACTTCATACTAGTTCATAATTTATGGAGAATACAGCTTTGGGAATAATGTGTTTAGTCATAGTTTGATCGTAGTCACTCTGTTGGAAGACGTCTTAGCTTGTTAAGTCCAACCTCCCATTGAGTTTGCCCGCCAATCTACACCAAATCATTTCATTGAAACGGTTTATATTTGGATACCTGCCTTCATGACTTTAAACAAACTCTTTAGGCTATCCATTGTACACTAGTTAAAGATAATATTGTTAGAAATTCTTTATAATATTTACCTGTTTACCAGAAACTTCTATCATTGGGTTTATTCCTTCAGGCTCAAGAAGGCACCAAATGTTGTATTTTTCAACAGTAAGAATTTAGAATTTTCTGTGGGTCAGGAGCCCAGTTAGTGAGTGATCAGAGATTCAGATATGAATTAAAAATTTGTCTCAACTCTGAAAAGAGTTCACCATAAATTAAATGACAATGCATAAGTATTTTAATTATGCAAATATGACTATATATTTACATACACACATATATACAATACATATATATATGTGTATGTATATACACATATATTTTTCAGGTTACAAAATAATTATATATTAGGAGTAACAAATAGGAACTTGCTCATGGTTGAATAATCATTTAGTGGCAGACCCAGGATTCCAATTCATGTTGTCCTGTCTTAGATGCCCTACTCTATAACATTGACCACAGCATAACAGAAATGTCTAATCATAAAAAAAAAAATCATAAAATCCCAATTGAGGGATGTTATACAAAATGCCTGACCAGTAATCCTCAAAACTGTCTATGTCATTAAAAACAAGGAAAGTCTGAAAAGCTTTCACAGCCAAGAGGAGGTTAAGGAGGCATGATAACTAAATGTAATGAAGTGTCATAGATGGGATCATGGAACAGACAGGGGACATTAGAGGAAAACTGAAGAAATCTGAAGTGTAGACTTTAGTTAATAATAGTGTATCAATTATGGTTCATTAGTTGTGACAAATGTACCATACTAATATAAAATTTAATAATAGGGGAAACTGGGTATGAGATATTTGGGAACTCTCTGTACTTTCTTCACAATAGCTCTGTGAATCTAAAAATGTACTAAAATAAGGTTATTTTTAAAAATACAAATTGTGGTATAATCTTTATAGTATCATTCTTGTTTTTTAAGGCAAACCAGAGTATTATAAACACATATTTATTACACACATACATGCACCCATTTTACTGCTTTGGAAGAAAGTCCAGAAAGAAAAAAGCTCAGCTCTTAATGTTGGCTATGCCATTGTCTACCGTGGGGAATAGAGAAGAGAGTTGCTGGAAAGAAATTGATCGTCTTTCTTTTACGTGTGTGATTTTGCATTTACTGAACCCTTTGGATATGTCTCCTCTCTGAGCCAGACTTTTCTATGATTCTTTGAATACAGGACGTAGGAATTGATATGCTCTTCACTTCCTGTCAAATGAAATTGTGAAATAATATTCAACCTCTCCCTCGAAGTGGATGTCTTCAGTCATGCAAGTTGTCTTGGACGCCAAACTTGATCTACTCTCTCAGTGATTAGGACTTAGAGCTGAGCTGCTTACAGCTTTCCATTTCAGCAAAAAAAAAAAATGTTTTTACTTCCCTGGTATGTTTTGATTTTTATCTTCCAGGCATAAAAATGATAGGCCTGGGAAATTTAAATTACAGCTCCTTTTGGCTTTAGTTGAGATACAAAATAATAAACTCCATAATTTATATACAAAAACTTAAAAGTCAACAGTACAAGCTAAAATTATATCTGTACGTAAAAGGATTTCCACTCAGTGATTTGCTTGATAATTTTTCTCATTTTCAACAGTACTTGGAGCCCATTTTCACAAAATGATAATGGCATTCTGGCCCTCCACCCTTTGTTAAAATGTCATAACTTATTGTCATTTGTGACATTAATTAACCACAAACGAAAAGGAAATATTTTTACATGGTGGCATGTCAGGAGTTTTAGTACCAATTTGATGATTTCCTACAGATAACCATAATAACATATTGACGTTCTTACTAGCTATAATGATTATATATTATTTTATAGATATTAAATATGAAAGGGAAAAATGAAGCTTTTATAGGTCTATGCATTGCTTGCTCAAGAGAAGCTTTGTAGTATCCATACCAATTTCTAAAAATATTATTTCAAACTCCCTCTCTACAACCATCTTTCTTCACATTTTAAGTGATGTTTAAGATGAAGAATTTTCACTGTAGAAACACTCTAGGTGAAAATTCATCCTTTTATCAGTCAACATACTATTTAAAAATTCTCAAACAGTCATAATTCTCTTTTTTAAACTATTTAGCCAAAAAATCCTGTAACTGCAGGAAGACACTCTTTTGAAGAGAAAAACAACTTATCTGACTTATATTTTCAGGTTTTCAAGGAAGTAAAAAAGGCTTTGTATTATATTTGAGTCCAATTTTTACTTTATTGTTTTAGGGATTCCAGTTTTTTTTTTTATTTTTCCCCTTTACATAAAACAAAGTAGGGAAAATAATGCAGGACTAAAAACTCAAATGTATTTAATTTATAATAAAAGTAATAATTTGAAAGAGTAATATTAAAAAATTAATACAATTTAATGATTATATGTGGCACTATTTCCTGATTTGTTTAAAGCTATTAAGATCGGGAAGTCCCTTAAACCACAAATATTTTGGGTCTTGTTTTGCAGGATTTTCAAAGACAATAATCATTCAAAAATCTAAATAATCCGAACTATAGAAAGAATGATGCCATGGGGAAAAAAAGGAAAATTACATTGCTTAAGAGCAATTGTTATTGAGAAAGCAAGTGCCTAAAAATTGTGCAATTTATGCTATTTTATTCATATAGGACATTTATTTTAAACCATAATTTTTCTAATTCCATCAAAAATTTCAATACGTCACAATTTTTGCATATTTACTTATTTTCTATTTCTCTTGTGTATATTGCTTTTCTTGCTCTTTCTGTTCCTTTTTTCTCATTATCTCTATTTAAAGATATTTTTGGACTTAGAACATGTCCATTTCTGCTGTATTCATATCAATTTTGCTTTTATCAAGTGCCTGTATAAGATATGGTCATCGCTTTTTCTTCTGAAAAAATTCCATTTAATACATTATCTGGTATAATATTAAATTATGTTTGCATAAGCGCTCACACGATAGTATTGCTCCTTGAATTAACTGCCAGGAAGTCATTTATCTTTTCAAAAGAAAGACGTTTCTTTTTATCAGATCATGAAATCAATATGACCTCAGCACCTGAGTCTTTTTGTTCTAGCTGTCAAGGAAGTCAGGAAATTTAATGGCCATTTGCCATAACTAGTGAATCTTATGTTTGGGAAGCATTTTCCAAATCATTAGGAACTGTCTATTTTACTTAATTATCAATTATGTGTATGTAAATGCCTTTGCTGTAATCTGAAATGCCTCATATTTTTTTCTATTTCTCCTACCCCTATTCTTAAGCTTTTTCTTTATTCATGTTATTATTTTTCTGCTTTTCTTTTCACTTTCATTTACTATAGTGTCTTCAACTATTCCCTATTTGTGCATGCCTTCTCAAACTGTTATCATCAATGCTAACTTTGTTTTGAATTTTCACCTGGCGATCTCATGGTGATGATGCCTCAACATGTCTGAAGTCAAACTTTTCTTCCCTTGAAAAGTGGTTTTCCTTATTATATTTCTTCTCTCAGTATCATTGCCATTGAAGCCAATCATTCAAACTAGAAACTTTGGGTATCTTTGATTTTTTGCTGTTACTATTCTATATTCATGAAGTTCTTTTAGTCCAGGCACTCAGTCCTCACATGAAGTATTTCAATAGTTTCTTAAACAATTTATCTTCCTGCAATCTCTATCTCCTCTACATTCACTCTCCACAATGTCAGTTGGAGTTATGTTTTAAGACAGAGATCTAATTATGATAATTCTATTTAAATCTCTTCATTGTCTCCCCACACCCTGCTGGAATAAAGACAAATGTTTGCATAGCTTTTTCAGACATTTCATGAAGCTTCACCAACCTGCATTTCCCACTGTTCTTTCTGTGCTCCGTCATGATACTTCCCCTCCCTCATTCTGCGCCTTTTCCTGCACCCATTATTCTCACTGACTAAGGACCGTCCTTTCTCAAGACCAAACAAAGAATCAAGAACATAAAAATAATGATAATGATTAGAAAATATCTAATATTTATTAATATATTACCCTATATTGGGACTTGTTCTAAGCTCCTTTATGTAAAATTTCATTAAATGTTCACAGCAACCATTTCAGGTGAGAGACAGGATTTTACTTAAAATCCAGAACTCCCTCTTTTTTCTTTTTAAAGATTGGCACCGGAGCTAACATCTGTTGCCAACCTTCTTTCTTTATTTTTTTTCCTTCTTCTCCCCAAAGCCCTCAGTACATAGTTGTATATTCTAGTTGTGGGTCCTTCTGGCTCTGCTCTGTGGGACACAGCCTCAGCATGGCTTGATGAGCAGTGCTAGGTCACTGCCCAGGATCTGAATCAGGAAAACTCTGGGCTGCCAAAGTGGAGCACACAAACTTAACCACTCGGCCATGGGACCAGCCCAAGACCACTCTTTCTCAAATATTTCTGAATTTTTTTAAAGCCCTGTATATGCCTCAATTTCCCCACTCGTAAAATGAGGTCAGTGAGTATATCTATTTCACGAGACATTTACAAAGGTTTCATGAGTTAATATATTTGAAGCTTTTGGAAGAATAACTGGCACACAACAACTACTAATATATATTAGCAATTTTTACTATTCACTACTATGCACTCCTGTGTCACTCAAATTTCACTCCCTGTGTGGTCTGTTATGACCATTTCACTTAGAATAAAGTTTTCTGAATTCCTCCAGTATTTAAATCCTAATCTTGTGCTTATCCTAGCATTTTGTGTATATGTATTACATATGTAATGTGTATCTCTGAGTTTCCCAAAACGTAGTAACTATATTTTGTCTTATTTTTAACAATTTGCTTACTTTACACATTTATTTTTATATACTTCTCTGTCATTTAGTCAATGCCTGATAAATGTGTTTATATACAACTCTTGATTACCTACATTTCAATAGTTTAAGGGGGGAAATGAAGGACAAAAAAACCCAATTAACTGAGAAACATTAGTATTTTTATTGAGTCTGTGTCCAGAGGAGTCAGTTCATTCCTAAGGTCTCTCAGTCTCTCTCATCAGGCGGAAGCTTATGTGGGTGACATGTGCACGGTAGGCCATTTAGGATATTTTGTTTCTGTCATCAGCGCTGCTCTCTGAATTCCAAACTTAACTTTAGTAAACAGCATCTACCAATACCCACCCTGAATCCTTGTAATGGGCGAAGTGAGGAAATGGCTGACCCCTCTTTACCAACTTTAAAATGTCTATGTATATCCATGGAATGCTCCTCACTATCATTCAGTTTTCTTAATTTTTTTTTTAAGGAATTGAGACAAGTTCTCCTAAGGAGGAGACAGAGGAATGTGACTAGCGCTTTGAATTATTATATTAAAATACCTTTCTCTTCTTTCCTCAACACCTGTTCTGAATATTTTCCAGAAAACTCAACTTTCTACAACAATTCAGTAAATTAAGCTCATAGTCCATATGAAGAAGTTCACTGACTGGGGGTCACATTGATGGGGGAGCTAAAATCTGCTGCCAATTCTCCTCTCTTTGTTGAGGAAGACTGGCCCTGAGTTAACATCTGTGCCCATCTTCCTCTACTTTATATGTGGGATGCCTGCCACAGCATGAGTTGACAAGTGGTGTGTAAGTCCGCACCTAGGATCCGAACTGGGGAACCCTGGGCCACGAAGGGAAATGTGCAAACTTAACTGTTGCACCACCATGCTAGACCCTGGGGCAGTGGGGGCCACTTTTTAACTCATTGTTTTGTTTTAGAGTTTTAAGTCTGGCATCTCAGCATCCGTCTATGGAACCAAAGTTATCTTAATAATTTCTCTGTATGCAAATAAGACTACTAAAGGCTCATTCTAATACCATGGCTCACAAGGTGAGAAATCAATTTACAATGACTCTAAGAGTATAAAATTAAATTAAAATAGGAAGAGCAGAAATATTACATCAATAAAACACTGTCAACACCAGGAATTATTTCCATATGCAAAATACAGCAAACTTTTCTACCTTGCAAGTGGAGTTTAAATATATAGAATGAGAATTTATTCGCTCTAATTTACTCTTATCTAGTGGAAAGCCACAAGGCAGCAACCTACAAAACATTATTACCAGCACTGATTGCAACTAACCACGTCAAATACTACAAGTTTGACAAGCAGCTTTCTCTTAAATCAAATCTATTCTATTGAATTGTCTGTTTGGATATATCACTTGAATTGAATACTCAAATGATGTACCTTATTTTGTTTTGCCTTCTCCCATACGACCTTCCTTTTATGGATGTCTTAGAACATTAAAAAAAAAAATCTTACATTGAAAAATCTTTTGCAAGTGTTGACCCTAGCTAAGGGCCCCTTTACATCCAAACTATGTACGACATCACCTTAGGATAAACAAATTTAGAAATCCAAAGGAGACACTTACATTTTAATATGTATCTAGTTCTATTCACTTCTATTGCTGTTTCTTTGATTATTTTCACCAGTAAAATCAATGCTGGATTCTCATATGTCCTGAGAACATTGCTGTGATCTGCTAAGACCAGCTCTTCTCTAATCTTTGGAGATATAGTTTCCTGTGCTTTCTGGCTATAACAATAGAAAGTTCATTTTGCAGCAATAGTCATCAGATACAAGTCAAACGGAATTAAAGTTAATTAAACACAAGCACATAAACATCAATAAATGAAAGGTAGTAATGGCTAATGATGCTCAGTATTGTACTAAAGTAGAAGCACCGCTTGAGTTTGATTTTGTTAACTCTACATTCATTATTAGCCGGTGTATTTTATTCTTGGAAACCAGCCTCTATTACTCAAAAGCAGACTAAAAATGAACAAATAAGCAAAGATCACAAATTTGTTTGGTACCACTAATTTTATCTTCATATTAATAAAAATCTTTGCAAGATTTTCCATGTAGATGTTCCTATAGCATTATCAAGAGCTAAGTCTGTGACCACTTCTAATAGTGTTGTTTTTAGCAATTAGTTACACAGCAATATTATGATTGTCTTTTTATAATCAACATTAAAGTCACATAAACTTTTTTAAAACTGTATGCCAGATCCTACAATGATCATAAATCATTCATCTTCTTATTCCCATTTACTTTATTCCTTAATCCTAAATAAAAATATTGATATATGAATGCTTAATTTTATCTTTCAGAATGAGATAACTGAAAAAGAATTCTGAGCTATATTCTTGAAAATATCTAAGCTCCAGTGGTCAGATACAATGGAAATGATAAACATGGTCCCTTACTGCTCAAACTAATGGAGAAAATTGAGCAAACATATAAAGATAGAAATGATAATACAGAACAGATATAAATAAGCAAATTCAAAATTGCACCAACTTTGGCAATTTTATAAGTCTCTAGGTATCTGGGGGTTTTCTAGAAAAAGAAGTTTTTAAGGAAGTAGTTGGGTAGAAAATACATACACTGTAAGTCAATGTGAATAGTGACACGTGCAAGAGAAAATAAAGATCATTTTATAACCTTTCATATAAAAAAGGTAGTGAAAAACTTACCCGTTACAATTTATTTCCTTAATAGAATGATGATAATGTTTCTCTCTATATTTATCAAGAATAAAATAAACTATCTTTAATCCTTTATAATGCAATGTAAATCTTATAGAAATGCAAGTGATTAAAAGCAGTTTGCATTCGGAAACATGGAAAAGTAGTTACTGATCTATGCAACCTAATAATGTCATGTAATTTAAATATGACATGAATTTAGATATAACACTGAATTACCTAGGTTGATATTTTGCAAACACATTTATTCATGTTTAGATATATACAAGAAATTATGCTATTTATTCTAACATATTTATTACATTTATTTTCTATTATAAATAAAGTGATCATCTTGGTGTTCTGGATCAAAAACTAAGCCAAAAAGGTGCAATAGGAGGAATGAAGAGCAAATGCAACAAGAATCGGGCTGAGATAATAGTTTACTTAATTCTTGATTGAAGTTGGAAGATGAGGAGCAGACTGGCTTGTAGAGCACTTTTAAAGGGGAACAAAAGCCTTGACAATTGGTACACCTTTTCCAGAGCTGCTGTGCAATCAATTGAAGAGGGGTCTGATTCTGCCCATTTAGGCAAAGAAAGAAATTGCAAACTTTTTAACTCTATTTCACCATTTACCTTTCAAAATCCAGAGAATGAGAGCCTTAGCCATTTTTTCCTTTCTTCAAAAAGCGGATTGAATCTGTTCCTCTTCAATTGATTACATTGGGAAAGAATTAAAGCAGTCTAAAACCTGATTTGTAGAAGCTCTTCATCGGCTCATAAAACTAACATTAAGTGACAGCTGATTTCACAAAGTTTTCTTTTAAAAATTGCCGCCTAGTGACAAGGGAAAAGAAAAGAGATTGGTTATTAATTTTAGAAAACTTGTCATATTCCGGTAAAAATTATCATTTGATAGAATGTATACCAAATGTCTATGAGGAAGGAAACAGTGATTTTTTTGTCCCTGTACCTACCTTCCTATCTATTTCATACAGATCTAAGTATATAATGCTCTTCATAATAGAAAAGTTAAAGAAATGGATAAAAAAGGAAGGAATGAAATAGAAACTATAACCCATCTTAAATTTAGTTTCTATGTGTCTAGTCTGGGTAGTCACATTGCAAAAAAAATCTAACATCTCTAAAATAATATAAAAATATTTATATAATATGAAATCAATGTAAATTTTTATTTGAGATTCCTAAAAATGCACAGTATGATTCTCTTCTCAACACAAGCAGAATTACAATTCCCATTTTTTTCATTTCTTTTTTAAACACTTTATATACACAATAGATGCTCCAGGGTTTTTCACATCAACCCAAACTCTCCAAAGTTTTCTTCTGATGCTGACGCTTTCTTGTCTTTGTCTCTTTCACTTTAACTTTTAGGATCTCTTCCACCAAAAACTCTATGCTCCATTGAAGAGCCAGGCAGTCTGATGCTCCTTAGTCCTACTGCTTATGTCAGTTATCCTGATTTTGCACCACAAAGACCTAGGAATATAACTAGCAAAACCTGGGTTCTCAATAACAGGCAGAGGAAGAGATTTTGTGAACAGCCTTTCCACACATTCACACGTACAGAAACGTATGTGCATACTTAAGATATCATAAGTTAGCAAGATAAATGATCAAGTATGATGTAGTGATTCACATAAACCTTAAAGTTAGCCAAAAGAAAAGCATCCTTTCCTCTATTGTTTTACTGACCTACAATATAGACTTGCCCTTAGTGAAGTCTATTGCTTTGATCCCTAGACTTAGTTATTGGTTTGTGAAGTTGAGTTTGTTAAAAAATGTTACAACATTATTTGCTCCTAGAACATTTGATACTAATATTGTTCATGTATACTACTATTGCTTAAAGTACATGTGAAAACCTTGCAGAACTTCAATAGTAATACAATTTTTCTAATATGATAATCATAACTTTTCTAAGCAATAAAAAATGATATATATATATCTTCAATGTATATACATATAAATACGTAAATCATTGAGAGAGGTTAACACCAACTATTAATTGACACCAATCTTGTGGATGTTACAAAATGAGTGAGCAAATGAGTTTTTATTTATGGCCTAATTTTATATATGTAAGTATATAGCAAATATATACAGTAGCAAAATACATAATTTGCTTCTTCTGCAAGAACAGGATGTTAATGTGCCCGCACATTAAAGACACTCACATTTTCCAAAGCAAGATGCCAGACCACTCCTGCAGAATTTGCACAGAAGTAAACCAAAATGCATTCCGTCTGCATTATCCCTTCACCCACCTCGCTTTGAGAGAGAGTTGTTGATGTGCTGTGTGTTCTGCATCTCCCACTGCAAGACCAGAGAGGAGGAGCTACTTTCACTTGAATCACACGAGGAGAGCTTGAAAACAAATATTCAGAGCTTGGCTTTAAGCTCTTGCTCTTGAGGGCACACAAGGAGGGCCTAATTCATACGTAAAGGGTCTAAAAGTGAGAAGTTAAGACTGGTCAGTTCAGATGACACAATGGGAAGTGGTTGCTTTTGGAATGGCCAGTAATCCCAGGGTTTAGGGGCCAAAGGATGTGTGAGGTTTTCTAAGGCAGTGATGGGCCTCATGGAAGAGAATTGCCTCGAGAGGGACAATATCGACAGGTTTTCTGGCGAGGCTGGGTGATCCCTACAGAGATGCGGATGTCAGAAACTAGAGCTAAGAGAGAAATCTTGAAATCTCATAAATTTTCACTTGTTCTTGAGAGATCTCAAGAAATAAGGATCTCCTAAGAATTCACAGAAGCTCTCTTGAGAGGAAGAGCGATGTGGATGAATCTCCCCGCAATGGGCAATATGGTCAGATTAAATCCACAGTGATGAAGTAAACTTACTTTTATTTACCTCTTCGGATTCTCCGTTTTAAACTTATGGGTGCTTAAAACAGCATCACGGAGGTAACGCAGTGAGAATGACAGAAGAAATCAACCATATGCTACTTTCCCAGTGTGGGTTTCTCAGCCTAATCTGAAGGAGAACAAAAATAAACTACATGAGAGTTTGCAACTTTGATATTATACTGGCTTGGAATTTTTTATATGTGCAAAAAATAAACTATTCTTTTATTATCTGTAAGTGACTAAAACAGCTACAAAATTTATCTAAGATTTTATCTCACAGTGGCGAAATTGAGTCCACAAAGTAAATTTAATCAAGTATTAGTGAAAATAATAAAATACTTTTCTGCTTCCATCCTTCACTGAAGTTCTTTCAATAAAGTGGTTACACATAATTAAAAATTTAGAAAATATATAGAATAAAAACATTATTTCTTATGTTTTCTAGGAAAATAACAATGATGTAAATATTTTATTATATTTTATTATGTAACCCAGTAAAAAGAAAAAAAAAAGGCAGTAGATCAAGAGAAGACAGAATTGGATCCAAACCACAGTTCTAAAATAATGCAATTTTCTATGGAATAAGGCTGATTATATGGTGCCTGAAAGAGTTTAGTTATACCAATTAATGTTAGCTAGTCAAATCATTTAGATAAGAAATCCAGTTCATTCATCTAGATAGCATTTTTTTAAATGTGAATAGAGTTCTGTAATGGAAAACTCCCAAAGTAAATACGGTCTTATTATTTTTGATATTTGGTCAATATTTTACATTAAAGCTCTAAATATATTGATAAACTGGCATATTCTTATGTTTGCTAAATATTTAAACTCCCTAAGATTTCTAAGTTCTCTTTTCAGTTAAGTAAAAACATTTTAGAAAGTAACATATGTTTTTTGAGTGCTTAACTACAGCCTCGAGACATATTCATTTACTTTTTAAAAGCAAATATCCATGAACATTTCAACTAGCAATGCATTTAAAGCTAGATTTCAGTGATGGAACTATATGCATGGACATTTAAACTATGAAAGTTCCTGGAGAGTTTTGCCCTAACATGGGTACTCCTCCCTGAAAATAGCAAATCTACATACATTCTTTAGAATTCTGTTGTACAGTAGATTTATCTATTCTCCCTATTTATTTATTCAATCACTTATTTATATCAGTATGGACTCACTGATATTTATTTTGTACCTTAAGATATAGTTCAATACTACTTTATTAATTTTGTTGTTGAAATCGTTCCAGCTTTGGCAATTAGGAGCTCTTGCAATTGAGTCCTGTGTCCCTTGGACATCCCCAATCGTGTTTTTATTTTTGTTCATTTGGTTTTGAGGTCCATAGTGAATTCCTTCCAAGAGTACAGTGTAGAAAGGAGAGAAAAGAGTAACTTTACAATGAAGAAAACTGACAAACACTACCTCAAGTCATCTGATTAAGGTCGACATCAGTGATAAGTCATGTTGATACTATGTACTCTTGACATGATGTGATGAGAATGGCACTTTACCTCTCTGGTCTTCCTCAACAAAATCCACAATCCAAATCTAATCATAAGAAAATATCAGACAATCTCATTGAGGAACATTCTGCAAAATAACTGACAAGTAATCCTCAAAACTGTCAAGGTCATCAAAAACAAGGGAAAATCTAAGGAACTGTCATAGCCAAGAGGAGTCTATTGGGATATGGAAACTAAAGGTAATGTAGTATCCTGTTTGGGATCCGGAAACAGAAAAAGAAAATTAAGTAAAAATTAAGAAAAACTGAATAAAATATAGACTTAATTAATAATCATAATATATCATTATTGGTTCATTAATTGTGAAAAATGTATCATTTAACTAAGATGTTAATAATAGGAGAAACTGGGTTGGGAGTATATGGTAACCGTCTTCATAACTTTTGGTAAATATAAAACTGTTGTAAAATAAAAAGGTTATTTAAAAGAAAAAATATTAGGAGAATTAATAGTAATGTATGATATGAATATCTGAGTAGATTCAAAGAGAATGGAATGGAAATTTTACATTCAAATTTAAACTTTGCTTAGCTCTTCATATTTACTTTTAAATAAGTAATTCTTCAAACTCTTTGAATCCATAGATAAAATGATAATTCTAAAGGCAGAATAGCTAGATGAGTATAAATAATGCCTTTAAGTATTATTTAAATTACGATACATCTAGTTACCTAAAAATCTGTCATCAAAAACAAACTTTGCAAGATAGAAACACTCTGCATCCTGACAAGAGATTTTCACATATTGAGGTATATGGGATAACCATTCTAATTCAAAACTGATTCACTTGAACTAAAAAGCCTGACTTATGGCCTAATATTGTACATCAGCTTTAACCATTAAAGTAAAGAATGCACTCTCTTAAAATGAGAATGCATACTTCCCCTCCTATATCCTATCGGTAATGCCCTATTGGTAACACCCTGATTAGTCCCTTCCCACAGTAGGGTCATGTTAACCTGCTAATTTGCAACTGAATACCTCTTTGAAACTTTGCTAAATATGTATCCTGGGTGTGTTTGATGCATGTTCTTTATTCTGAAAAGATATAAGATTGTACTGAAAACCATGCTTCTCTGAAACATTTTCTTCCTTTCCAAGAAAGGGCTTCCTGCATTATAATCCCCAATTTGGCTCAAGTAAAATTCGCCTATCTCTCTTAGTTATAGAATGGTTATTGGTTGTTTTGTGCCGACAATACATATAAATGTTTTTAATGAATGTCTTTCTAAAAATACACCATTTAATTCTACTTTTTCTTTCTCGATTTATCATAGCAAGCTGTGGTGGTGGCATGTTCAAATCTATAATGCATAGGATGAGATGTTTGAGTCTAGTGGTTCTTACTCTGGCTGTATTTTAGAATATATGTTAGAATAATGGGGAACAACCACAGTCCAATTAAATTAGAATCTTTGGAGGTGATACACTTGCATTAGTGTGTTTGAAAAACTTTTCAAGTGATGCTAAATTTCAGCTAGAGTTGAGAACCACTGCAGCCCGTGAATATCCTTGTGTGACAAGCAGACTATACCACCACATATATTAGTTGTGGAGGTATATTCTGTTGTCATGCATTCTGAGTAGCATACAAATCAGATTACACATTGAGGAGCCAATGTGAACTTCTGCTCCCATATAGAATGTAAACATTTCCTCTGTCGTATTTCTTCATCACTGGTTATCTTTTTGTTCTCCTAGCTCAAAATGTTTGTATTTATTAATCATCTCCATTTCTCACCAATATCAGTGCAGTTTTAAAGATACTGCTCTCATTTGTTCTCATTGATGTTTCCGGCACTGTCTTTTCATGTATTCTTCAAGACTTCTGCCACTTGCTGTCTACTAAGTTTTGTTCACAAGGCTTTTCCACTTTCTACTTTCTCATGTCTTCTATCTCTTGGCACTTTACTCAAACAACACAGATAGATTCAAAATGCTGATCTTATTATGGGCATTAGTAGCTAAATAGATAATCCATTTACTTGTACTAAATGACCCAAATCCATCAAAGTACATTGGATTGATGTTGAGTTCTTGCAACCTCCAGATGAATTCATACAATTATTTCTGTGCTTCTGTTGCTTAGAGATCAGGTTTTCCCCCATTGTTGTTGTTGCTGTTGATCTTATGCCTAGTGATGGAGCCATTTGAATCAGTGCTAGAACACTTCTTAAAAAGCCGGGACCTGTTTGGTTCCCATATAACAAAATGGAGACTGACCTAGCTCACAGAATCTTATGAGATTAGTTTGATATTATGGTACTGTAGGGAATCAGAATTGTGCCTCCCATACCATAATATGTCTCTTTGGCTTGATTACTTTGAAAGAAAAAAGACTCTGAGGGAAATTTTGACTTTCCCTCTAAATGCCTAACAGAATTTAAGACAGAAGGGCCATCCCAGGAAGGAACCATCACCATAGATAACTCTGGGTATGGTAGACTGGGAGTATCCTTGCTAAGCCCATTCTTATCAAAGTTGTCTCTCTTGGGTCACATTGTCTATAGATAGCCCAGCAAACTTTTGCTTTTACATCTCTGTGTAAATTGCCTTCCCCCTCTTTGAAGTCCCAAATCACTAGCCCCAACATTCTCCCTTGTCTTTAGCTGAAGATGGTATTTACGGTGGTGGCTTTGGCCATTTTGATGAGTTATTCAGTTTTCCTGGGTTTCTCCCATGTATGCATGTTATTAAACTTTGTTTGATTATCTCCTGTTATTCTGTCTCATTTCAATTTAATTCTTATATCAGCCAGAAGGACCTAGAGGATGGGGGACTTGTTCTTCCTTCCCTACAGGATCTTCTGAATGTTTGCTCAAAACTATACATTTTACGCATTATTTTTGTAAGTCATTGAAAATAAAGTAGCAAATTCCTTCTTGCATCACAATCCAATTCTATGACAAAACAGGCACTTTTCAGGAGGCCATGGAAAATTGGTGGTCAGCTCCATTTGGTCTGGAGATCATAATTGTTTGAACTTATAAATTGTGCTTGGAGAAATCAAAGACTACAGATGGAATCAGACTTTATATGACCTCTTGATCATAGAGATTATCACAATAACATAAATCCTTCATATAAACTAAGAGAAAGTGAATATGATTTTGAAGACAAAGATATTACAGATTATTTCCTTTTTAAGGAACTAAAGAAATGAAGGTGGTAAAAGTATGTAAAGACCCCTAATTATATATAACAGGGGCAAAATACTAAATACAATGGATTCACATGCAAATCTCACTTTTTATGTGATGGATTCCAGAATATGATACTTTCCTCACTTTTTTTATATCATTCTCAATGTGATAAGTATAAAGAAAGAACTATGGAAAAAATGTTCCTGAATGCGTGTGTTTGTGTGTATGTGTGGTGATAGCAATAATACTATTACCAAGCAACTGGCTCATTCTGTTTGCCTCACACTAGTCAAAGTCAGGAGCCAGGTTGGTAGAATAGAAAAAGTTTATTTGTTTTTGCCAGCAAAGATGGAGGATGGTGAACTTGAAGCCCACCCTCTAGAACAAAGACTACAGGCCAGTGACAAAGGGGTTAGACTCTGGGTGGGGCAGACATCTGATCTCCAGGTGGAACAGACAGGGAGAGATTGGATATGCATCAGAGACTGGAGCAATGCCCTACAGCCTGATTTAGTTTAATGATAATAAAAATATGTATAGAAAGATTACTGTTTATGTGAGTGCCAACAATACATTTTATTTCTTTTTACACGTTAAATTGAATTTATGGCATATTTTTTTAAGAAGTCTCATTAAATAGGATGTAACTTGTCCATGGATCTCTGTATAATTCTGTGGGAGCAAACTGTACATGCTGGATCAAAAATATGTATAGATGTATAAGGAATCAGAATTCGCTTCTTATTTCTAGATTATGAAGTATAAGAGCTATATTTGATGAATTCATTTGTAATCTAACTTTATCCTTATATTTAAATTATTACATACACAATATTTATTAAACATATACAGAACAATGGATATTAACAGTTTAGGTCATCTTTTCTTCTCATTTTTAGCTTTTGCTACATTGATAATAGAACTTACAACATCTTTTTCTTTTCTTTTCTTTTCTTTTTTGAGGAAGATTAGCGCTGAGCCAACATCTCCCACCAATCCTCCTCTTTTAGCTGAGGAACACTGGACCTGAGCTAACATCCATGCCCATCTTCCTCTACTTTTTTTATATGTGGGACGACTGCCACAGCATGGCTTGACAAGTGGTGCATAGGTCCGCACCCAGGATCTGAACCAACGAATCCCAGGCTGCCAAAGAGGAACGTGGGAACTCAACCACTCTGCTACCAGGCTGACCCCAAGAACTTACATCTTGACAACATGCAAGAATGAAGTCCATCAGATCAGAGGAATTTAGAAACAGAATTACACTTTAGAATCAGAAGCTACCCTAAGCAGCATCTAGTGAATACTCTGAAATTACTGATAAGGAAACTCTAAGAAGTTAAGTGATTTGCTCAAGTTCATGTTCTGGAATAATTAAGTTCACAAATAACTCTTTGTTCTCAATTGCTCATGAACAAGTAGTCTTTTATACTTATTCTGTTCTCATAATGTATTTGCTACGGTCATTTTATCACTTCTCTATCAAAAATGTATCCAAGCAGGAGATATAGATTTATTTGAAGTACACCTACAAGTTCTCTTTATAAAAACCTTTCCATGTCTGAAGAAAGTTATTAAGTCATCTTTAGTGTTTTCATTCAAGGCTAAATAATTCTAATGTCATCAACTATTTTTTTTAGATGATATTTCCTGTTTCTTCAAATGTTGTCAACGTTCCTTCCTCTTTGGAAAATTTTCTTTTAATGGTCTCTCTGTCACCTACATAGCTTAATTTTTCGTCTCTGAAGCACATCAAATTACCTAATAAAAGCTTTTAAGGATCTTACAATAGCAAACTAAAAATGCAAAAGTCACCAGCCATCAATTTGTTATTGTCATAACCTTTGGGCTTATTGTTATTCAGCGTTTATGCATCACCTTGATTTTCTCAGAGTGTTATATAATCATCATCTTCAAGCTATCTTCAGCTAATATGCAGGATCTATAATTGCTAATGAAGAAATATAATAATAATTCATGAACTGTCTGCCCCTCTTATCGCTTAAATAACATGTTTTCTATCTAAGCTATATTCTTCTCATATGCACTTGCCAGCAAATCCCTGGGGATGAGAATTTGGCCCATAATTTCTACACTATGTAATTTCTTTACATCTGTGAATCAGTCTAGCATCTGAACTCACATTAGGATAACATTTTTTTTCAGCAGATGGGACTTTTGCTTTATTTTCTTTTCCTTTTTTAAACATTACTTTAATTGGTTTTACACTGTTCTTCATGATGACATGGAGAATATTAAGCTAGAAAAGATTTTAAGTCATAAAATTGGGCTTGAAAGAATCTAAATGTAAAATTAAACAGTAAAGAGATTAAATATAGGCACACACAATTTAGAAGAAATCTTTTGCTTACACTCTGAAACATAGCAGGTAGTAACAATAACATGTTTAATATTTATCTACATTTACTCATGCTACACCACGTCTGCTTTATTGCTGATGGCCTAGCATAAATCTTTCTCAAGGCGATTTTACCGTTTAGCATTTATATAAAAGGAAAAGTATCTATGTATAAATCCAGAGGTATTAGGGTTTTATCAATCACTAGTTAGGCATTGGTGCTTATTTGTTCATAGCCTTTTCAACATACTCTTATTTCATATTTATATATGTTGGACTATGCACAAAAATAAAATAAGGACTCATGGAATAAGAAGAAAACTAGCTTGAGGTCAAGAGCTTACCACTAAGAATTTCTGTGATATTGGATCTCTGTGATCATCAATTTCTCTTCTGTAATGTGAGAACTCTGGAATTTTGATCTCTTAGCCGCACTAGGATTTAAATTTATAGTGCTGTGAAGTTGTTTGTGCTTCTCTTTCACATTCTTTGAAAATTATACCTCAAGTGTCTTTGTCTTTTTCTTTAATCTTTTTCTTGTCTCTTTTTCTGAAAGCTTTCACCCATACATGGAAGACACAATAGTTTTTCCAGCAATCTCTGACATTTCTAGGAAAGACGTTTTTTATTTTCCTCTTAAAAATCAGATGATGGACATGCTGAGAGAATGTACCTGATGATACCAAAGTCATAGTATGCCTTTACAACATTGGCATACCTAACCATGTTTTCTCAGCATGTTTGTCCTACAACTTTATATTGCAAGAGCCTAGAAGGGAATGAGAAGTAATGGGTGAGTAAGGAAACAGTAGGTACAGCTCTCACACTAATTTATGCATGGACTACTTAGATTATGCCTCATAGCTGAGGAAATTTCGAATACTTAAAATAAACAGGAGAGACTGTAAGAATTTTAGACCTCCCTCAAAGTAATTGATTTCAGCAGTATTTAAGATAACTTTCCCAAGTATTATTCTGGGGAAAAACAGTCTTCCTTACTAAACTAATGTGTGTACTTTTCCATTGGGTAAGCATGAGTAGCATGCATAGTATAGAATGGTATGCATGTTTACGAGTGTGTTGTGTGTGTGTGCATATGTGTTGACTTGAATTGAGGGAGCACTTTCCTTGGTTCTGTAGGATTAAAAGTCACAACCAGGGGCATTCCTATTTCTAACATGAGATATGTAAAATCGGTGAGGTCAAATAACTTTGTGTTGATTCCCATTGGTGGTTTAAAAATTATACTACAATGCTATAGTAATCAAAACAGTATAGTAGTGACATAAAAATAGACACATAGACCAATGGGACAGAACAGAAAGCCCAGAAATAAACACTCACATATAGTCAACTAATATTTGACAATGGAACCAAAAATATGGAATGAAGAAAAGATAATCTCTTCAGTAAGTGGCATTGGTAAAACAGGCTAATCATGCACAGAAGAATGAAATTAGACCCCATCTTATACCACTTACAAAAATTAACTTGAAATGGATTAAAGACTTAAACATAAAACCTGAAACTGCAAAACTCCTGGAAGAAAACATGGGAAAAAAAGCTTCTTAACATTGGTCTTGGCAACGACTTTTTAGATATGACATCAAAGGCACAAGCAACAAAAGCAAAAACCAACAAATGGGACCACACTAAACTAAAAAGCTTCTGCACAACAGAGGAAACCATCAACAAAATAAAAAGGCAATCTATGGAATAGGAGAAAATATTTGCAAACCATACACCTGATAAGGGGTTAATATCCAAAATGTATAAGGAACTCATACCACTCGCTAGCAATAAAAATAAACAATCTCATTAAAAAAAAATGGGCAGAGGAATTGAGTAGACATTTTTCCAAAGAAGACACCCAAATGGCCAACAGGTACATGAAAAGGTGCTCACCATCATCAATCACCAGGGAAATGCAAATCAAATCCACAAAACGATACAGTCTGAAACCTGTCACTATGACTATCATCAAAAAGACAAGAGATAACAAGAATTCTTGAGGATATGGAGAAAAGGGAAGCCTTGTGCTCTGTTGGTGTGGATGCAAATTGTCACAGCCACTATGGAAAAAAGTATGGAGCTTCCTCAAAAAATTAAAAGTAAAAGTACCATATGGTTCAGCAATCTCACTTCTGGGTGTATATCCAAAGGAAATGAAATCAGGATCTTGAAGAGATATCTGCACTCTCAAGTTCATTTCAGCATTATTCACAGTAGCCAAGAAACATGAAAACAACCTAAGAATCTGTCTATGGATGAATATAGATGAATAGATGAAGAAAATATGATATATATCACACATAATGGAATATATTCAGCCAAAAGAAAGAAGAAAATATAGCTTTTTGGAACAACATGGATGGACCTTATGGGCATTATGCTGAGTGAAATAAGTCTGATAGGGAAAAATAAATACTATGAGACATCACTTATATCTGGACTCTTACAAAGCCAAACACATAGAAACAGACAGTAGAAAAGTGGTATCCAGGGACTGGTGGGGAGGGGGGTGAGGAAAATGGGGAGAAGTTAAACTTCCAGTTATAAGACGAATAATAAGTTCCGGTGATATAATGTACATCATGGTCATTGTCATATTATTTGATAGTTGCTAAGAGAATAGATCTCAAATGTTCTCACACAAAAAAATACATGGTATACAGCCACTGTGGAAAACAGTATGAAGATATCTCAAAAAATTAAAGATAGGACTACCATATGATCCAGCTATTCCACTTCTTGGTATTTATCAAAGAACATGAAAATACTAATTCAAAAAGATATATGCACCCCTATGTTTATCGCAGCATTATTCACAATAGCCAAGACTTGGAAACAAAATAAGTGCCCATCAAAGGATAGAGATGTGGCATATATATACAATGGAATACTACTCAGCCATTAAAAAAAAAGAAATCTTGCCACTTGCAGCATCATGAACAGACCTTGAGGGTATTATGATGAATGAAATAACTCATATTGAGAAGATAAGTACCGTATAATTTCACTCACATGTGGAAGATAAACAAACAAACACATAGATATAGAGAACAGATTGGTGGTTACCAGAGGGAAAGGGAGGTACAGGGAGAGCAAAAAGGGGTAAAAGGGCAAAATTGTATGGTGACAGATGGAAACTAGATATTTGTTGTGGAATATGACATAGTCTGCACAGAAGATGAAATGTGATGTACACCTGAAATTTATACAATGTCATCTCAATGAAAAAAATGAATAAATAGTTTAAGTAATTAAATTGGCTTTACAACAACAAAAAAGAAATGATACTCGTGTGAGGTGATGAAGATATTAACTAACCCTGCTGTAGTGATCATTTCACAATATATGTGTTCCAAATCAACACATTACACACCCTAAACTGCTACCATGTTATATGTCAATTGTATCTCAATAAAACTGGAAAAAAATTAAAAGTAGATGCATAAATTTTCTCTTCCTACTAGGAGACAAAGGGGAAAACGTTGGCTCCAGTATTCATGCAAAAGTTTTGAGAAGATTTTATCATTGATTATAGATGTTGAGTTTGCTATCTTAGTAATACTAACTAGAGATTGTCAAAAATTTGTAAAGAATATGGATGAAAGGTGTCGTATTAAGATATATGTATAACCTACTCTTTGGAGTAGAGCAGATAGTCCAATTTATACTGAGAGATATCCAGTTTGGCTGACTTTCTCATTTAAATAAACTTGAGAACATTCAGAGGTAGAAAAATTATTCAAAAGCAGATCAATCTAGAGCCACCCTGATGGCCTAGTAGTTAAAGTTCAGTGCTGACTGCTTCAGTGGCCCAGGTTTGCTTCCTGGTCACAGAACCACATCACCAATCTGTCAGTTGCCATGCTGTGGTGGCAGCTCACATAGAAGAACTAGAAAGCCCTATAGCTAGGATATAAAACTAGGTACTGGGGCTTTGGGGAGGAGAAAAAATGAGGAAGATTGGCAACAGATGTAGGCTCAGAGTGAATCTTTCCCTGTTAAAAAAAAGAAAAAAAAGGCATTGACATAGACTGGAATAATAAGAATACCGGCCTCTCTCTCTCACTACAAAAAGAAGTAAATCAATATAAAAATAGTCATAATATAAATATAACAAAGATTGATAACTTTTGCAACTGTCCCCACTGATAGAGTACAAAGATATAGATTTTTACAGTGATCAAACATTCACCTCTCAATTCACATACCTGAATTAATTGCTTTTTCAAAATGAGAGGGTAAAGGAGATATCACAAATTTAAGTATTTCTTGATTTGGCAAGTCAAGTGACAATATTGATTATTCCATCCCTAAAGACAAAGGGATTATGAACCGGAACAATACAGTTGGGTGCTTAACTTGTATCCAAACACGATAGATTGCTTTTAACCTGGAGGAACTTTGATTTGATCCTGTTTTGTTTACCACGTTTATCTATAATTAAAATGAAAACAAATGTACAACCGAGGAAACCAAAAATGGTCGGCAAATTTTAAAAGTCCTACAAAAGAGAGAAGCATAGTTAATGTTGTGTGACAGACAGCAGAAGTGTTTAATAGGCATAGCTGTGAACTCATTGAGAATACACACATACAGATACACACACATACACAGGCACACACTTGTTTAAATTTGGAATGTAGGGTACTTATATTGACTTAAAAAACATGAAAAAATGAGAATATGGGAGTTTTAGTTGATTAAATGTCAGTAGGCCATTAAAATGCAAAGAGTTGAGGATAAAAAGGGCTCTAGTGTGAAAGAGAGTAGAAAATGTAATCATACTTCTGAGTAGAATTTACTTGGGGGAGGTTTTGGCTCAATATTAGAAAACAAGTTCAAGTAGTGAATCTTTTCCAGCAGTGTATAAGGCTACCTGTCATTGCCCCCATTGCTAGAAAAGCATTAGGGAAGTTGGAGGGCTCATAGAGCAGCAGTCAAGATTCTATAGAGAGATTTGTGTACTGAGTGCTGGTTGGACTAGATGATCTCTAAGTTTTCTTACTATTCTAAGATTCTATTATGATATTTTCTACTAATTTATTACTAGGGTCTGAAAGTTTTTTCTGTATTACTTGAAATTTCTAAGTACAAATACAAATATCTGATAATTATTTGAAAGAGATAAAGTATACCATATTTTATCCAATTATGGTTAGTTCAATATTTGTATGTTGAACATCTATTAGTACCAGGAGCTATGTTTCATACTGGAAACACGAAGGTGAATGAGGCAGCTCTGCCTTAATGGAGCTTAGAATATAAAGCAGAACACAGATACGTGATCTGATTATTATACTTGCTACAGGATATGGTAAGTGAAATGGGATGTCATATAAAAACAAAAAGGGGTAGGATGCAATGAAAGCAGTGCTTTACAGGGAAATTTAAAACAGTGAATGCATATACAGGAAAAAAATAGAGTTTTAAAATTGATAATCTATGCTTCTACCTTAGGAAACTACAGAAAGAAGAGCAAATCAAATTCAAAGTAAGCAGAAGAAAAGAAATAATAAACTATTATTACCTTATACAGAGAAACTATAAATATTTAGTTTATCCATAAATTATTATACACAAATTACTAACATGAGAAATGAAAGAGGGGATATCACTATAGATCCCGTGGACATTGAAAGGATAATAAAGGAATACTATGAATAAGTCTATGCCCAATAATTTGATAACCTAGAAGAAATGGATCAATTTCTTGAAAGACACAATCTCCCAAAACTCACACAAGAAGAAATAGATGATATCCATACACATATCTATTAAAGAAATTGAATCAACAATTAATAAACTTCCAAAACAGAAAGCACCAGGCTCAGGTGGGTTCACTGGTGAATTCTATCAAACATTTAAAAAAGGAATTTTACCAATTCTCTACAATCTCTTTCAGAAGATAGAAGTAGAGGGAACACTTCCTAACTTATTCTATGAGACCATCATTGCCCTAATACCATAACCAGACAAAGACATTATAAGAAAAGGAAACCATATGCCAATATCACTCATGAATAGAAATGCAAAAATCCTCAACAAAATAGCAAGTCAAACACAAGAACGCATAAAAGAATTATATACCATGATCAAGTGGGATTTACCCTAGGTATGCAAGGCTGGTTCAAATTCAAAAATAAATTGAAGTAATCCATCACATCAGGAGGCTACAAAAAGCAATTATATGATCATACAAATAGGAGCAGAAAAAGCATTTGACAAAATCCAGTCTTTTCATTATAAAAACTCTCAGTAAACTAGGAATAGAGGGGAAGTTCCTCAACTTGATAAAGAATATCTACACAAAAACCTATAGATAGCATCATATGTAATAGTGAGAAATTTGAAGCCACTAACATCAGCCACAAGGCAAGGATCCCTCCTCTCACTGCTGCTTTTTAACATCAGACTTGAAGTCCTAGCTAATGCAATAAGACAATAAAAAATAAAGAAAAGGTATACTGACTTGGGAGGAAGAAATAGAACTGCCGTTGTTCTCAAATGACATCATCATCAATTAGAAAATCCAAAAATTGCTCTGAGAAAAAATCTATTAATGAAAGAGGAGTAGCTGGTGTTGAATATATTATTGAGAATAACTTTTCTGTTTATTTATTCTTGGAAAAATCTTAGGAAAAATTTTCCAAGAATGAATTCAAAGTCAAAATAAAAATCTGACTATATTTACAAATGCAGGTTTATCTCATCTGGACAATTTAGCTGACTTTTAAATTTATTTGGGGAAAAACCCTGTATTTTTCTTTTATAGCAATTGAGAAGGATAGTTTCCTAATGTTCTTTTAAAGATGACTTTGTGTGTATGCTTGTATATGTTTGTGGGTACATATGTGTGTGTGTATTTTATAGTTGATTTGTGTTAGATATTAAAAATGTCTTTTTGTACAATTGCACATTTGTGAAGAGCATTCTGTATCTGATTGACATAAAATTCTAATTTTCAGCATTGTCATATCTTCACAGTGTGTTTATATAGTTGCCAAGATTAAGCCACAGTGGCTATCTTATATCTCCAGTGCTTCTCAGACCATAAGCCTGGGCATCACTCTTGAATTGTCACACACTCATACTCATCCAATTAACCACAGAATCATTCCAAGTATACATTCAAGTATGGCTCAAATCCAT
The DNA here is from genome assembly GCF_041296235.1 of Equus asinus. Classification (NCBI taxonomy): domain Eukaryota; kingdom Metazoa; phylum Chordata; class Mammalia; order Perissodactyla; family Equidae; genus Equus; species Equus asinus. Next base: position 37,870,234 of record NC_091800.1, on the reverse strand, counting down.
TCTTTGTCTTTATTCCCCACTGTCCTTTTGATAAAGATAAACATTGTTTACCTCTCTCCTAAACTACTTTAAAATTACTAATATGTAAATATTTTTGCTTTTTACTCTTCTCATCCATTTCTTATACAGCATAAGGAATTATCTTCAGTGACAACATCAAAATCTCATCATGTTACTCCTCCACTTAAAAGACTTCAGTAACTTCTCATTGCTTTTAGGAAAATATCTAAACTTTCTATCACGGATTATAGGACCTGGCATCCTTACCTTCTCAGACTGGCCCAATCCTCTGTGCCCCTTTCTATTAAGAACTTGTTTAGTTAGGAATTCTCTCTTTTTCCAACAGCCCACTACACATTATCTTCCCCCTAACTAAAAAACTAAAACCACCATCCTTATCTCTTGTGTAACACCTTATCTTTCAGATTGGAACTTAGACGTCACTTGAGTATATCCACCCATGACCCCTAACACCTACCAACTTGTGTTTTAACCTCTTATTAACTTTTCTAAATCATTTACTACACTATAAACTCAAAGAGGGAAGAAATTTCATAGCCAGTGCCAAGCACAGTGTTTCACACAGAAAAGGCACTCGATAAATTTGTTGTAAGAAGGAATCAAAAGAAGGCAAAACTCATTTTACAGTTAGTAACAGTTTGGATGAAATAGTCTAATAAATCACATGGGTTTTTTTCATTTCAAATCCAAGCTGGCTTCTCAGAATTCTCAGCTTATCTCATAATCATCTCCTTGATGGCTTATTTTAATAGATCTGTGTCAAGAATTGACAGAACGGATCTGATGTTATGGAGAAAATGTGTTTATCAATTGAGTCTTTCTGGGTCAATTTAGTCTGTTACATTTATTTTATTTTAATTTTGGGGGAGTATAATAAGTCCATAGCTCTTCAGCTATATTTGTCATCTAGAAAATAAAGGCAAATTCAATGTTTGGATTTTTTCTTAATTGTGCATTTCTTCCTTTCATTTCCTCTTCCAAAAGAGGTTGGACTTCAGTCTTGAGATTACCAAATATGATTAAATCGGTATTTGCTCTTGTCATCTATGTAAAAGAGACTTGCACTGCATTTTACTATTGTATATCATACTATACACACATACTAATATCAGTATTATTTACAGACTTTATGAGCCATGTAAATTCTCTCCAGGCATGGTGACATATTACTATAATATCTACTGTCTCTCGCAAATGGGATCAGAACATTTAGGGAGATTGGGATTCTGATTCTGCTGTGTGTTTCTGTACCAGCTATAGTAATATGTTATCTGTACAACAAATAAAGAAATGATTGCTGCTTTGGTTTCTTTAATTTTGTTTTCTCTGTTCTTAAATCTGTGAGATATTAGTCATTCAGATGTTGATGTTTATTTTCTGTGACTAAAGCATGTACATTTAAGTTTTTGAGACTAGACAAATTTTTGAGAATAGCCAAGATCTTAAATTTAGATTGTTCTCAGTAAGCAAAGAAAGGACCCAACTAGTTTTCTTAAAGATAAACATCACTGTTTTCCCAAAAAACATCTTGAGTAATTGTCTCCAGGACCGGAAATTTTGATAGAGCTGTGTAGTTCCACTAATCTTGACCTGACAGCAGAGTAGAAACTGAAATCAATGATTTTTAAGTGACCATGCCGTCATCTTGATCCCTTGCTTTCAGTCTTTTAAGATGTTTAAATTCTCTCCCCTCCTAATAATAATAGAAATATCTTGTTTTGGTCATCTGTTATTTTTTCTTCATAAAAATCTTAACATCCTTCTCTTTCTTTTCTATTGATCACTGAACTTACTAGTATTAAAGATAATGAATGTGTTCTTTTGTTTAACATATTATAGTTTGCTAAGCTTAATATTTCTTTGTGATAGCACAGTGGGTTGTCGTGTGTATGAGAAAGCAAATATATTCATTGTAAAGGAAGTTTATGAATACGTAGTCAAGAAAAATGAAACAATGGTTCTTGAGTAAATCACTGTATTTAAGACTTAACCATTAATGGCAACTTGATAAACAAGAAAAGTCTCAGAAAAGGCAAGAATTGTTGCCTCTGCCATGTTGAAAATAGACTAGCTTTTAGAATTCAACAGATACAGTGATAAGGGTAAGTCATAGCCCTGTGTAATTTCACCTTGAATTTATAATACTTTCGAGATTTTTGCAACACAAAAAGCTGTACTGCCAAAATCGTGTTTTCTGCCAAGAATTGCTTTTAGCATGTGATTAACCTCCCAAATGATAACATATTTCCAAAGGTTGTCTCAGGAGGTCACACTTTGGGAATAGCAAATAGAGTATAATGGCTGACATTATTTACCAGCTACTACTGCTGCTATTTGTTTGTCACATAATGGTCTCTTATTTTGTCATTTATGTAACTGGTGATCATTAGCATACAGGTTTACAGTACTTCATGTACAATGAAAGGGGAAAGAGCAAGTGAGTAAAACTAATTTACTTATAAAATGGCAACTTGAGGAAATGTATTTTGAAAGAACGACATTTCCTTGAACTCATCTTTTCAAGTCCCATTTTTAAGGGCCTTTAAAAAGAGACCTCAGTGTTCCCGTGAAATTGCTAGAGCAGTAAATGTTCCATCAGATGTGCTTTCCTAAATCCTCTACTTAAGAACTTCAGCACAAGTATAATAATCACGATAATAATATGTTGCTATTAAAATTTTACCACAGTTCTTCCTAAGAGCTCATAGTATCCTGTGTGACCACAGTGAATGTATTCTTTAAAAAAAGTCCTTTGTGGAATAGTATAGTGTTATAAAGATCTTTTATGGTTTTATGATTCCTGAAGAGAATGAGAAATCTGAACTTAGGTACTGGTTTCTCTGGCCGAGTTATGTTAATTAGCTGCAAAGTTTCCCAGGTTAAACAATAGGTACCTTGGGGCTGGCCCCATGGCCCGAGTGGTTAGGTTCCAGCGATCTGCTGCAGGCGGTCCAGTGTTTCATTGGTTCGAATCCTGGGTGCAGACATGGCACTGCTCATCAAACCACGCTGAGACGGCGTCCCACATGCCGCAACTAGAAGGACCCACAACGAAGAATATACAACTATGTACCAGGGGGACTTAGGGGAAAAAAAGGAAAAAAAAATAAAATCTTAAGAAGATGGCTGGATTATTTCAAAAAAAAACCACAATAGGTGCCTTGCAAACATTGATCAGTACGTCTTTGATATAATGTTTTCCAATTTTTTTCACAAATCAACCAATTTTGGGAGACTGATACTTTGCCCTCATAGAATAGTCTTACCTCAGTTTATAAAAAGTTATCAATATCTGGCAAGGAAACTGTATCCATTTTTTTTGTGAATCACGGTTTCTATCAGATTCATCAAAGATGGTATAAGAGAGACAGTTTAAATTCTATTATTTAAATTGGGTTCTATTAGAGCCTATGTAAACAGGACCTGACTCTTGGGGCTCACTTAATTGAAGTCTTAGGAGCTCTGATCTCTTTTGAAAAAGAGTTGCATAAACACAAGACAAACATCACCAACACTGGGAAGTTTCATGTCAATTTGGGGCTACTTTCAATAGGCTGAGATGAGATCCCCTAGATGATATTTTGGCATGTTTTAAATTATTTTAATGGTTTCAATTATAATTATTAAAAATAAATTTATTTATATAATAGATAAAATTAGTTTACAATAATTATATAATTTTTAATTTTTTTAAATTATTCTCTTCTGCTTTTTCTGGCCACACCATATTTCCTTTCTTGAAGAGAGCTACTGTATTTTTATTGAACATTTTCAGTCATGTGGTAATTGTTTTTTATATCCATTTTCAACTGCAATAAACAAATAATGCCTTTGCACTTGCAAACTCTGCCAACTTTTTGCGATATACTAACTATTCAGATTGCATCTTGAAAGAAGTAGTTATAATTTGCTGCTATTTCCTTTGTTGTTTTTATTACAGTAACATCTATGGGAGGGTGAGGACAAGCAAGGTATAATGCAGAGAGCACTGAAGTTTCTCTTAGTCTCCATTATTCAACTTATTCAACTATGAGACTTTAAGTGACTGTCTCTGAGCCTTGGCTGACATATCATTAAAATGGTAATAGAAACATGTTCTTTGTTTCTCATAAGTAGTGATTAAATCACATAATGATAGTACATACTGCAAATAATTTTATAAAGGAATAAAGTGCTATGGACATTCATGTATAGGCTTTTGTGTGAACACAAATTTTCATTTCTCTGAGTTAAATGCCCAAGAGTGTAAATGCTAGGTTGTATGATAGTTACATGTATAATTTCTTAAGAAATTGCCAGACTGTTTTCAAGAGAAGATGTAGCACTTTACTTCCCACTAGTAGTGTATCATTGAGGATTTCCCTGCATCCTCACCAGCTTTTGGTGTTGTACGTTTTTTTTTAATGCTATTCTTATAAGTATAATGTGGTTTTAATGTACATTTTCTTAATCACTAATGATTACATCTTTTCAGGTACGTATTTGACTTCTGTTTATCCTCTTTGTTGAAATGTCTGCTAATACTTTTGGCACCTTCTCTAATTGGAATTTTTTTTTACTGTTGCATTCTGAGAATTCTTTACTGATTCTACATACAAGTTCTGTCAGATAAGTTATTTGCAAATATTTCCTTTCAATCTGACATTTGTAATCATTTCAACAGGTTCATTCACAGAACAAAAGTTTTTAATTTTACCAAAGTTTAATTTTATCATTTTTTTCTTTTACCGATCACATTTTGGTGCCAACTTTACCGAAGATTTTCTCCCATTTTTTTTCTAGAAGTTTTATATTTTTATGTTTACATTTAACTCCACAATTCATTTTGAATTAGCTTTTGTATAAAGTGTGAGACTTAGGTCAGTGTTATTTTTTATCTATGAATGTCTAATTACTCTACAATCATTTTTTTAAAAGGCTAGTCCTCTTCAACTGAATTGCTTTTGTTCCTTTGTTAAAAGTTAATTGCGCATGTTTGTGTTATCTCTTTCTGGGTTTTCTAGTCTATTCCATTGATTTATGTCTGCCCCTCTGTTAGTACAACACTGCACTGAGTACGGCAGCTATAAAGTACCCCTTCGCATCAGGAAGAGTGAGTCATCTCATTTTACTTTTCTTTTCAAAATTATTTTGGTTATTCTGGGACCTTTTCCTTTCCGTATAAATTTTAGAATAAGCTAGTATATGTCTATAAAAATATCTTGCTGAGATTCTGATAAGATTTTGAGGAGATCCAAATTTACCATGTTGAATCTTCCAATCCATGAATACAAGGTGTCTCTTCAACTATTATATCTTCTCTGATTTCTTTCATCAGCATTTTTCTCTTCATTATACACACCCTGTACATGTTTTCTTCATTTTATGACACGTCATTTTCTTTGGGGTAATTGTTCGTAGAATTGCATCTTTAGTTTCAGTTTCCAGCTATTTATTGTCAGAAGAACATAAATGATTTCTATTTGTTGATGGTACAGCCCATCACTTCACTGAAGTCACTTCTTACTTTTGGAGTTTTTGTAGATTTCTTGGCATTTTCTTCATAGACAATCACGTCATCTGCAAATAGAAGTAATTTTATTTATTTCAAATCTGTCTGATTTTTATTCCTTTTCTTGCCTTAGTGCAGAGGGTAGAATTTTTTTTTTTCTTTGAGGAAGATTAGCCCTGAGCTAACTGCTGCCAATCCTCCTCTTTTTGCTGAGGAAGACTGGCCCTGAGCTAAGATCCATGCCCATCTTCCTCTACTTTATACACAGGACACCTACCACAGCATGGTGTGAGACAGGTGCCATGTCCACACTCGGGATCCTACCCGGAGAACTCCGGGCCCCCAAAGCGGAATGTGTGCACTTAACCCCTGCACCACGGGCCAGCCCCAGAGGCTAGAATTTTTTGTACTGTATTAAATAAGAGTGGTAAGGGTGAATATCTTTGCCTTGTTCTGGTTCTTAGAGGGAAATCTTTCAGTCTTAACACCATTAAGTATGATCACAGCTATATGATATTTTTTGCAGATGGTCTTTATCAAGCGAAGGATGTTCACCTCTATTTCTAGTGAGATCAGTTGTCTCGTTTTTTATCATGAATGGTGGTTGAATTTTGTCACTTGATTTTTCTGAATCAATTAATACGATCATATAATTTTCTTCTTTAGCCTGTTGACATGGGAGATTCTATTGATGGAAACACTGAGCCAAGTTTGCTCAATACATTTCGCTTATCACAGTCTGCTATTATTTTAATATATTGGTGGATTAGATTTGCTAATATTTTTTTGAGAATTTATGTATCTAGTTCATTAGAGATATTGGTCTGTAGTTTTCTTTTCTAGGGCTGTCTGATTATTTTGTTATCACAGCATTATTGGTCTCACATTTTGGTTGGGAAGTGTTTCTTCCTCTTATATTTGATAAAAGATATTGTGAAAATTGGTGTTAATTCTTTAAAAATATTCAGTAAAATTCTAGAGTAAAACCATCTAGTCCTTGATATTTCCTTTTCAGTAGTGTTTTAATTACACATTATATTTCCTTAATGGTTATATGACTACTTAGGTTATTGATTTCATTTTGGCTTAGTATTTGTAACTTGTGGTTTTTGAAGAATTAGTCCACTTCTAATTTATTAAATGTAGGTGTCAGATTCTTTGTTGTAACCCCTTATTATTCTTTTAAAAGCCGTAGGACCTGTTGTGATATCTTGTGTTTCATTCTTGATACTGGTAATTTACGTCTTTTATTTTTGTAGGTTTTGCTAGAGTTTCACAATTTTAAAAAACGTGTTTTCAAAGAGCCAGCTTTCAGTTTTATTTATTTTCTCAATTTCTTTTCTGTTTTCAATTTCATTGATGTCTGCTCTTATCTTTATGATTTCTTTCTTCCTTTTGCTTGCTAGGGTTTATTTTGCTCTTATTTTTCTAGTTTCTTGAGGGAGGAACTTAGATTATTAATTTGAGAACTTTTCTCATTTCTAATGTAAGCATTTAGTGCTAAAAATTTTCCTCTCAGCACTGTTTTAGCAGCATTTCATAAATTTTGTTATGATGTGTTTTCATTTTCATTCACTTCTGTGTATTATTTAATTTCCTTTGCGATCCTGTCTTTGACCCACGGGACATTTAGAAATCTGCTTCATTTTCAAGTGATTAGAGATTTTCCTATTGTCTTTCCATTAGGGATTTCCAGTTTGATCCATTATGGTCAGGGAACATAGTGTCTATGATTTTAATTGTTTTTAATTTATTTATCATTTGCTTTCTGACCCAGGATTTTATCTACTTTGATGTGTTCCCAAAGCACTTGAAGGGAATGTGTACTCTGCTCTCATTGGGTGAGTCTTCCATAACTATCAAATAGATCTTGTTAGTTGATGGTATTCTTGAATTTCATATTGACCCTGATTTTCTATGTAGTAGTTCTATTAATTACTAAGAGTGGGGTGTTGTAGCACACAATTATAATTATGGATTTGTATATTCCCTACTTCATTTCCAGTAGTTTTTGTTTGATGCATTTTGGAGCTCTATTTAGAGCACAATCATTTAGGATTTTTGTATCTTCTTGATGCATTGATTCTTTTAGCATTATATGATGTTCCTAGTAATTCTCTTTACTCTGATGTACATTTATCTTATATCAATATAGCCATTCCTGTTTTTAAAAAATGTTTGTATGATACATGTTTTGTCATCTTTTTACTTTCAACTGCTCTATACTGTTGTGTTTGAAGTGAGTTTCTTGTAGACAACATATAGTTGTGTTGTGTGCTTTTAAATTCAACTTGCAAATCTCTGTCTTTTAATTGGTACATTTAGACCATCTACGTTTAAAGTAATTGCTGATATGTTAGGGTTTAAGTCTGCCAATTTATTATATATTTTTCATTTGTTTCCTCTGTTTCTTCTGTTTATTATATCTTGCCTTCCTGTTGGTTACTTGAACTTTTATCTTTTACAATTCCATTTTGATTTACCTATAATACTTTTAGTATATTGCTATGTAATTTCTTAGTGGTTTTACTAGATATTACCATATGCATATGTAATTTACCACAACCTACCAGTATTGATGTAAAAACCTTACTTTCATTTAGGTCACTTTACCCTCTCGACTTTTAAATGTAATTGTCCCTAGTGTTTGTTTCCTCTACGTACATTGAGCACGATATCAGAACCTGTTAATGTTTTTTTGCTTCAGCCATAAAATAAGATTGAAGGAACTCACGTGTTGAAAGATTATCTATTCTATCTCTATTATTACTTATTCTGATGTGTTTATTTCCTTTCTGAAGGTTCTACCCTTCTTCAATTATCATTTTGTTTTTCTTTGAAGAGCTTCCTATAGATATTTTTTAAAGACAATTCGGCTTGCAACAAATTGTCTTAGCTTTCCTTCATCTGAGAACATCTTTATTTTTCCTTCAGTCTTGAAAAAGATTTTCTCAGGATAAATAATTCTGGATTGATGGCTCTTTTCCTTCAGCATTTGAAAATGTTGCCCCACTTCTTCTGGCCTCAACAGTTTGGGATGACAAATCTACTGTCATTTGAACTGGTGTTCTTCCATAGGTAATGTTTCACATTTTTCTGGATATTTCTAAGACTTTTTGTCTTTAGATTTCAGAAATTTAATCATAATTTATTTCAAGGAGAATTGTTTTGATCTTATCCAATTTAGCCTTGTGAAATTCGTTGAATATGTAATAGGTCTTTTCTCTGCATTTGAGAAGTTTCCAACCGTTTGTTTTATTAACAGTTTTCTTTCTTACTATCTTTCTTCTTTCCTTCTGGCACTTTGTTGACATAAATGTTAGATCTTTTGTTACTGTCCCACAGACGATTCCTGAGGCTCTGTTCTTTCTTTCTTTTCCTTTTTTTTTTTTTTGTCTTTTCTATCTGTCATTTAGATTGAGTAAATTCCATTGATTTGTCTTTAAAATCACTGATTCTGTCCTCTTCATCTCCACTCTACTATCAAATCCATTCAGAGAGATTTTATTTCAGGTAATATATTTTTCAGTTCTATAATTTTTTTTAGTCAGTTCTTTAACTTTCTCCATCTTTACTGAGATTTTCTATTATTTCATTTGTTTCAAGAATTTATGGAAGTACTTTTTGCTGCTATTATTTAAATCATGATCAGATAATTCCAACATCCAGCTCATCTCAATATTAGCATTAATTGATTGTCTCTCCTCAATCAAATTATGGTTTCCTTGGTTCTTGATATGACGAGTGATTTTTTATTTCATCCTGGACATTTTGATTATTATGTTAGGAGATACTTGATTTTACTCTATGCAGGTTTAGCAGATAGATTCTGATCTACTTCTATGAGCTGTATTTCCAATGAGTATTTAATTTTCAGAACTCTTGCAATACTATTCTGTCCTGCTTCATTCATCTGTTGCTACTGGGGCTCCTACTCAAATCCTGCTGGTGCCCCACCCAAAAGCAGAACCTGCTTTCCAAGCTTCCCTATGGTTGGTTGGGACGTCTTCTGTGTATGGTGAGGGAGGAATTGGGCCAGATGCTGCTGGTTTCGGGTCTCCTCATGTCAATAGGTGGAAGACTAGGACATAGGGCTCTGCTGTTGTCCCTGTGGTTGGATCTGCTTGGCCATTGGTGCCCCAGGTAGGTAGCAGGAGTGGTTCAGTACACTGGGGCTTTGAAGCTGTCGCTGCAAGTGGATCAAGGAATCAGTATCTCAGATGTGGAATAGGTGTTGGCCTTTGCCTTTCCTGATCCTTTAAGCAGAGAGAGTAGGCCTTTCTTGTTTATTTATTTATTTATTTTTTATTCCTGTTAGTGGTTTCAGATTGGAGCACTCTCTTATAACCAGTCCAACATATTTGAGGCATAAAAAGAAAACCCAAGGAACTAAGTACTTTATTGCTCCTCAAGGCTCACTATTCCTAGTCAGTCTTCCCTTCCAGCTTTCAAATATTTTTATCATTGTCTATTTTTTTTTTTTTAAAGATTTTATTTTTTCCTTTTTCTCCCCAAAGCCCCCAGGTACATAGTTGTATATTCTTCGTTGTGGGTCCTTCTAGTTGTGGCATGTGGGATGCTGCCTCAGCGTGGTTTGATGAGCAGTGTCATGTCCGCGCCCAGGATTCGAACCAACGAAACACTGGGCCGCCTGCAGCGGAGCGCGCGAACTTAACCGCTCGGCCACGGGGCCAGCCCCTTTTATCATTGTCTATTGAGTTCTTTCCAGCACAATTTAGTTGTAATTAGAGGGGAGAAACAGGGAAAAGTGAGTCTACATCATCTTGATCCCGTACTGGAACTGTCACCTATTTTTGTAAACAAAATTTTATTGGAAGACAGCCCACTTGTTTCATATTTTCCATGGCTGTTTTAGCACTAAAATGGCAGAATTGAGCAGTTGCCAAAAAGTCCATATGGTTTGCAAAATCTAAAATATTTACTATTCAACTTTTACACAAAAATTTTGCTGACCTCTATTTTCAACATGCCACTGTGAGGACAGAGGTTAGTCCAAGCATAATTATCCAAATAACTGGAAAAAACAAATATTTGATATTGGATGTGGTGGCAACCTGACAAAGAGAGAGAAATTACTGACTGGGGCCATAGAGAAACAGTCACTTGCTTGCTTGTTTGCTTTGGGGCACACAATATACACCATCTCCATCTCACAGTCTTCACTAATACTTATATTTCTTATTTTACAAAGTAAGCTGTAGCTAAAAATCACTGTAATTGAAAATTATACACACTCAACTGTATGATATACCAATTTTTAAAACATTAAAAACAGCCAGCTCACATCTTATTGCTTCACTGATAGATAATATTAAATAACATAATTTTTTATCATTGAAATTTCCTCTTATGAAAGACATCATTTTGTGGATTAATATATTGATAAGCTTCTTGAAGTGATGAAATTGTGGGTAATAGAGAACACTTGAAGGAAGGGACAGAGAAGTTTTAGGTTAAAATCATGCTAGACAGGGCAAATCTGGATTGGCATAGTAAATGCACAGTGAACCTGAATTTATAAAATAAGCTTTTATGATTAAGATGGTGCTTTTATGTACATTTCCATTCCTATAGAGTTGGTTTGAGAAAAGGATTATATTGCTTTTAAAATAAATCTCTATTTTTGATAGCTGCAATTTTTAATTTAAAATATTGCTACAAACTCCATTTGGATGATTTTGGGGAATCAAAACTTTTTGGCTCGTCTTGTGAGCCGACATAGGAGAGTCAATGACTAAAAATGGGCATTGAAAGAATATGTCTAAAACAAATCACATAAAATTAATTTGGTACAAAGCAAACGAAGATTTTCACAGAATAACTCTGTCTATGGTACTAGTTTAGTGAGAAAATGGAATGACAACAGGATATGATCATAAAAAGCAAAGAAAAAGAGTAGAAAATGTTCAGTAAAGTGAAAGGAGAAAAATAACAAAGAATAAAAGGAAATTTTATTTCTACAGTAGAGTTTACCACGATGCTCTATGTTAATTTTTTATGAGTGATAGTTTCTTTTCGTTTTTTTGCTATTTCTTTTTTTTGGTCTATAGATAAGAGTGTTCTTTTTGGTAACCCATTATTTTTTCTCAGTGATTGTGATTTCTTTTCATCTTACAGAAAGATGCTTCCATTAGTTCAATAAGAAATATAGAATGGAAAGGATTCATACACGAGTATTTCCCATGAGAAACAATTTCTTTCCTTCTTCTTCTTTTTCTTTGGTGAAGAGGATTGTCTCTGAGCTAACAGCTGTTGCCAATCTTCCTCTTTTTGCTTGAGGAACCGAACTCCATGAACCCGGGGCCACCAAAATGAAATGCGTGAACTTACCCACTATGCCACCAGGCTGACCCCGATAATTTCTCTTCTTAATGGAGAAATCTTCACATATGTTTAATACTTTTTAATTGTATAGTACTTTTTAGTTTGGATATAAAATCTATTGATTAGCATAGCTTAGGGAGTAAAGCATCTAATCTAATATCCGGAGATAAAAGTGAAGTGAGGAAAATTGTGTCTTTTGAGAAGAAGAACTAGGCTGCTCCTTAAACACCTTCTTTTTCAAATTTAAAAATAAACTTGCAAAATTGTTTATGTAGTACATGCTCATCGCAGAAAAGAGATAATACAGAAGAAAATGATCGTAATAAATTAGTATTACATTAACTAAAGATAACTGTTAATAATATATATGTATTATTCCCTGCATGTGTATGTACATTCATACACAGTAATATATTCAAATATTAAAAATATTGAAATTATACTGCAGTTACTCTTTTCCAAGCTGATATTTCTGTCTCTCGACAATACGTTATGACTATATTTCAGTGTAAGCAATTGTATTTCTACAATATCACTTTGAATGGTTGAAAACACTTAACAATAAAGGTTTGACAGCTTTTACACCCCAATCTTGTGTTACTGGTATTTAAGCTTTTTCAGAAACTATAGTTAATAAAACCCAAGAAGACCTTCTATCTTAGAACTTGAGAGGCAAGAAAGGAGGGTCATCAAGTTGATTGTAATTTGCACTATCTAATGAATGAGCACTGTTAACTTTACAAGTTAATTATGTACATAGTAAATGATAAATAATGTACAGATATATTTATACTACACTAATACCTTGGCCTGCTACACTATGGGAAGTGATAAAATGTTTACCTGAGGATAGTTAAAATAGTAAATGGATAGTGAATACAAATTTTTAAAATGAACTTTTATGAATAGAATAGTGTTAAAAAAGAAATGAGGCTTCCTGTTCTTTCTCAGTTGTCTTCTTTTCTTTCTTCTCTGTTTTTCTCTCTTCAGCACTAATCTATCCCGAATATCCATGTTCCTACATAGTGGTTTGTATGCCATTTGAAATGCAGTCATGCACATTTTAGTAGAAGCTTGAGAGAAGGCGAAATGTATTTTGAAACAAACCATGTAATTATTTGGACACCATATTTTTTGTCATTTTTTATTTTTTTATTCTTTTTTTATTGCAGTAACAACGGTTATAACATTTTATAAATGTCAGGTGTACATTGTTATATACTTCAGTTTCTGTGTAGATTACACGTAGATTACCCAAAGACTAATTACAATCCAAGGACAACATATTTTTCTATCAAAGGTATATTTGATATTTCTGCTCATGAACTCATTGTCCATATTGTGACAATTGTTCGACTACTTATAGACCTTCTCATCCATTGACCTCCTATTTACTATTATTTATTAGTTCTAGTCACAGATTTTCACCTTGCCAGCTTATACTCCATGGTATAATTCTATCATCATTCCCTTCTATATATTTCAACTTTTTCTTTCATTTTCTCTGTTCTGCTATAAACAAAACACTTACCCTGATTTAAACCAATTATCCTCCTCTCTCAGCCTTCATTTCAATATTTGAAATTGTTGGGTGAATTGAATACTGGCTGCATATGTTCAAATTAAATTCATGATACCATACTTCAAATGTTCAAAAGTGCCATGAAATCCTATGAAGACTCCAAAATAATTTCACTGTCTAATATCCAAGATAATGATTTCAGACTTCATCTCCTTCATCTCCTCTCAGCTGATAGCCTTGCTTCATGTTCTACCGAGAAAACAGAAAGCAAATGGATGAATTTTTGTCTTAATTCTACCAACAAACCTAGGATCATCTTGTATCTTATCCTCTATCTGACTTCCAGTTACAGGGAAAATAATGACCTTCATCTTATCAAAAGCTAGTCTCCATTGATGTTTGGATCTTATTCTCCAAAACATTCTCCAGGAAAGTTATTCTTTCTTTTATCCCCTGTGCTAGTCTTCCTTGCTCTGCTGATCATTTCCACAAATACAAACATTAATTCTGACATCTCTCAACTTAAAAATCTGCAGTGAACCCACAATTCCCTCTAGTTACCAGTCCAATTTTCTTCCCTAAAAATCATCTTGAAAGTTTTGATATCACGTGTTTTCTTCCACTGCTTCCTTTTCGCATTTTTTCTTTATCCCACTAAAACCAGGCTTCCTTCAACATCTCTTAACTAAATCTCCTCCCGTCAAGGTTGTCAATCATCTTTATATTCCATTATGCAACCTCTAAATCAGCGCTATTCAAAATGTGGTTCATGGCCCGGCAGCATTAACAACGTAAGAGCAACTTTTCTTGATTTTCTATGTTATTCTCTCCCCACTGATAGAGCCGCCCAGGTGCTTAACTCCAAAGCTTAATAGTCATCCTTGATTTCTCCCTTTCGGTCAATCCCCACATTTGTTCTTTCAGCAAATCCATTTCCACTGACATGTTCCTTGTACAAAAAGCTATTCTCTCTCATCTAGACTAACTACAATGATTTTCTACAAGTCTCTCTATTGCATCTCTTCTACACTTCAACACATTTCATTGATCGAGGCCAGACTGATACTTTTAAAATGTGAATCAGATCATAATACCACCCTGCTGAAAACTCTTCAACGCCTTCTCATAGCCCTTAGAATAAGTTCAAATTCCTTATTTTGGTCAGTGTGACTGTATGTGATCCGACTCTTGTGCACACTTTCAGTTTATGGAATTACACTCACTCGTTTCACCTTGTAGAATTATCCTCCAGGGGTCGGCCCCATGGCCAAGTGGCTAAGTTTGTGTGCTCACTTCAGCGGCCCAGAGTTTTGCTGGTTCTGATCCTGGGCATGGACATGGCACTGCTCATCAGGCCACGTTGTGGCAGCGCCCCATATAGCACAACCAGAAGGACATACAACTACAATATACAACTATGTACCAGGGAGCTTTGGGGAGAAGAAAAAGAAAAAAAAAAAAAGAAGAAGTTTGACAACAGATGTTAGCTCAGGTGCCAATCTTTAAAAAAAAAGAATTATCCTCCATACAGTAGCCACGTTGGTCTCTTTTAGTGTCTCTCATTGTGGTTCTCCAAGTGTGGTCCCTGAATCATTTTAGAAACGCAAATTCTCAAGCCCTCCCAAGTTCTGTTGACTCAGTAACTCTAGGTGAGGGGCCAAGAAACTGGTTTTAACTAGTCTTCCATGTGATTTTCCCCAGCTTTATTGAGATATAATTAACAAATAAATTTGTAAGATATTTAAAGTGTATACTGTGATGATTTGATATACATGTATATTGTGAAAGAAAGAATTTCCCTGCATCAAGTTAATGAACACATCCATCACCTCACTTGTTTACCTTGCTTTTTGGTGAGAAAATTTAAATTCTACTCTTAGCAAATTTCAGTTGCACAATACGCATGATTTTTGATGTGTGCTAACATCTGAACGTTTACAATATGATATTTGTGTCTTAGGGGGCTTTGTTTGTCCTTTTCCATGACTGGAATATTCCTCCTCTGGCTCTTAGCTTGGCATGTTTCTCAGGGTCCAGCATGTGTTGCTGAGTCTAAAGAAGACTCCACTCCCATTAAACATGATTGAATTGCTTGTTTATTGTATTATCTGTCACTCCCTCTCAAATGCAGGCTGCAACCTGGCAGGGCCTTGTCAGTCTCACTTAATACTCTAGTCACACCACTAGCACAATGTCTGACACAGAGCAGGCACTCCGTAAATGTGCTCAAGATGAATGAATTCAATGTGAGAATCTATAAATAGACATTTGATTAGCTGATAATTTTTAACCCCTACCCAATTATCTGACATTTATCTTTAAAGAAAAGAAAAGTCTTCCATTTCTTTCAGAATGACAAAAAATAAACTACATTAACGTAACATAAATGTATGTTTTAAGGAAAGAGTTTATGTTACCCATGTTCTCAATTATCAAATTAATCAACAAGTTTATATCCAGTATTCAGTGTCTAGCACTGAGCCATGTGTATGTCATTAGTTAGGAAACTACAAAGCTATCTTTAAATTAACATTTTAAATTAGTTAAAAAGAGAAGAAAGTCATGGTATCTATCTATCTAATATGTATGTATTATCATTTATATCATAAAATATATATGACAATTGCAATATATAAGCAATACTTTTTAAATGCTGCAATCACTTCAGCTTTAGATAATTAAAAAATGGCACTATATAATAACAATTAAAGAAGAGGAAATAAATTGGTGTTTTTTTTTTTTTTTAAACTTTTCTTTTTTTAAGATTTTCTTTTTTCCTTTTTCTCCCCAAAGCCCCCCGGTACATAGTTGTGTATTCTTCGTTGTGGGTTCTTCTAGTTGTGGCATGTGGGACGCTGCCTCAGCGTGGTCTGACGAGCAGTGCCATGTCCGCACCCAGGATTCGAACCAACGAAACACTGGGCCGCCTGCAGCGGAGCGCGCGAACTTAACCACTCGGCCACGGGGCCAGCCCCCTAAATTGGTGTTATTTTAATCAGGAGATGAGTCATAGAATATGTAGGACTTGAACTGGGTGGATTGCAGGGCCAGTGGTAACTCATTTGGTGTGAACTGTATATATAAAATAAAGTTGAAGAAGAGAAATTTGGCTTGTACTACCTCAATAAAATCTTATCTGGGAGGATACTTATGCAAAAAATGGCTTTTCATATTATAATATATATATATATTTCATTGAGAATAGTTTGGAATAAATTCAGATTTGACCATACAAACAAGAAAATTTGCCTTATGATGAGGAAAGACCTACATTGAGAAGCAAATCTAAAGAGAATATCATCGTGCAGATTGAAAACAGGCCCAACTGGAACATATGCAAGCATTGTGTTAGATGTTGCTAGTATGTTGAGTTGGCAGTGAGAAATCTTGTGTTGTGGTTAAAGGCCAGCAGTTCAAAAATCTCTCCTGCTGTATATTCGCCAAGCAAGTTCAGGATTCCAGGCACCAGGTAATCACATAAATTCTATCCATGATTTACTATTGTTATTACTGTTGGTTTTTGTTTTTAATCAGATTTGTTGGGTAGGGTTTTGTATTTCCCTAAAACCAATTCTGACCTTGCTTAATTAATGAAAATATGCTTAAAAATAGATAGGAAAGAATATTCAGAAAATGGGAATGATTTCCTGTAGCTCTTAACTTACTCAAAGTCCTCTGGGCTCCTTGCCGTAATATTTCGATCTCTAAGTGGCAAGATGATGATACCATGAGTTTTCCAGCATTATGACTCTGCCACCAAATTGTAATCAGGATCCTATCCTCATCATTCTGCTGAAAGTACTTTCATTATCCTCACCAATCAGCTCCATCTTATCAAAACCCAGCAACACCTTTTAGTTATATTGGTTATATTGAATCTCTTAGCAGAATGTGACATAAAGAATTATACCCTGGGGCCAGCCTGGTGGCACAGTGATTAAGTGCGCACGTTCTGCTTCCGAGGCCAGAGGTTCGCTGGTGCGGACGGATCCTGGGTGCAGACACTGCTCCCACTGCTTGGCAAAAACTATGCTGTGATAGGCATCTCATGTATAAAGTAGAGGCAGATGGGCACGGCTGCTAGCTCAGGGCCAGTCTTCCTCAGCAAAAAGAGGAGGATTGGCATCAGTTAGCTCAGGGTTAATCTTCCTCAAAAAAAAAAGAAAAGAAAGAAAGAACCACACCCTTGGAACAGTCTTAGATGGTGCTTGTTTGTTTGTCCTGTGTCTTTGGCTTCTCCCTTCCAATTTTATTTACAGGTCCTTGTTTCTCAGATTATAGCTTAAAAAATTTCACCTCAGGTTTCTGGCTCAGGCTCTTCTGTGTCTATTACTGTTAGCAATTGTACCCACCGTCACAGATTCTGTTTTAACATATATTCTGGCAACTCTTTACAGGATTTGCATAATTTGGGCTTAATTGCTGAGATATAGACCATCACTATCAGTTGCCTCCTGGACATAGTCATGTGGCTACATTAGGGAAACATCTAACTCAATATCTCTAACATGGAAATTCTCATCTTTGTCACTGTCAAGGGTAATGGTACTCCCCAAAATTCATATGCTGAAGTCCTAACCCGCAGTACTGCAGAAAGTGACTTTGTCTGGAGATACGGTCTTTACAGAAGTAAACAAGTTAAAACGAGATCGTTAGTTTGAAACCTAATCCAGTAACTGGTGTCATTATAAAAAGAGAAAATTTATACATAGACATACACACAAAGAGAAGCTCAGGTGAAGATGAAGGAAGAGGTCAGAGGGATGCTTCTACAAGCCAAGGAGCCCCAGAGAGTACCAGTTACCTACCACAAACTAGGAGAGAGACCGAATGGAACTTTTCTCATAGACCTCGGAGGGAACCAGCCCTGGCGATACCTTGATCTCAAACTTCTGGCCTCCACAAATGTTTTATTGTCCAGGTTTATTTACTTATTGACCAGAGCAGACAATAAAACTCTGTTGTTTAAACCACTCAGCTTATAATGCTTGGTTACAGTATCCCTAGCAAACTACAGCAATCGTCAACCCAATAAAAATATGGACAAAAGATTTGAACACACACATCACCAAGGAAGATAGACAGATGATCAATAGGCACATGAAGCCATACTTAACATCATTTGTTACCAGAAAAGGCAAATTTAAAACAATGTAAGATGCCACTACACACCACTAAATTGCAAGAAATAAAATAAAATAAATTTAGAAGTAATAAAATCTCTGAAAATACCAAGTGCTGGCAGGAGTGCAGAGCAACTGAAACTCTCATACGTTGCTAAAAGCCTTACTCTCTCTGCAGGCTTGAAGGGAGAATCCATTCCTTGCCTCTTCCAGCTTCTAATGGCTATTAGCATGTATTGGCTTGTGGTCTCATCTTTCTCTGCTCCATCTTCACATAGACTCCTCCTCTGTGTATCTGACTCAGAACTCCCTCTGTCTTCTCTTCTGAGTATATATTATTGCATTCAGGGACCACATATGTAACGTAGGATAAGCACCTCCCCTTATTCTTATTATTTTGCCTTGTAAGGTAATATTCACATGTTCTAGGCATTAAGATGCAGACATATCCTTCGAGGACAACCATTCAGCCCACTACAATGGACAAACATCAAAAGTCTCGTGATAAATGAAATAAACTAGTTAAAAAGAGTACATGATTCCATTTCCATAATGTTTCTTTAAAAATCACAAAACTATAATGGCATCAGCAGCTCAGTAGTTCCTAGGGACTGGAGGTGGGTGGTGGGAGTAGAGAGAAGTACATGGACTGCAAAGACATTTGAGGAGATATTTCAGGAAGATGGAAATATTCTATGCCATTATTGTGATAATGATTGCAAGGTTGTACATGTATGTCAAAATTCGCCGAAGTGTATACTTAAAATTGATTAGCTGTATACTATGTAATTTTACCTAATTTAAAAAGTAAGAAAGTATAGACAAGGTATATTGGAATTTTTTCTTCATGAAAGTTTCCATTTACTTCTTTCTTCTGTTTTTGCTGTCTTCATAGCTTAGCCACTGTGCCTATCAGTTATAGAAACTTTGGATTTTATTTCATGAATTTTACACCAAAGATTGCTTTTAGCAATGTATAAGAATGCAACAACAACAACAAAAATAAAGCCACAATGTCCGGTAGTCTAGCTACCTTCTTACTAAAAATTGAGTAATGTTAGCTTAAGGGAAAAGAGAGAAGAGAGAAAAACAGAGGGATTTTTTGCCTATAAATATGAAATATAGTTTAGTTTCTGGCTTTCTAGTTTGAGGGCTCATCTTTAGAATGAATGTAGTAGAGAGTAGGTATATATCGGAGATAGAAAGCGTAGAGAAGATTAATAACCATGCCAATGGTGGGAAAAGACATTCAACCACCTCGAGACTGACTATTCATGCTTGCTTAAACTGTTTTATCTAAAGATAGAGTAAACCTACATATTAAAAGTGAGCTAAATTATGTAGTGCAATATATTGAAGAAGACATATAATGTATATGGAATAAACCAAAATAAAATGTTAATGTTGACGAAAAATGAGATAAGCAAAAGACAACCAATAAAATCTAGATTAACTAAGAAAGGATAAATAAAAAAATATATTTAGCTAAAGTAGCCTTTGATAAAACAAGTAACACAAACTACTGAATACGTAAACTCAGTTAACACCACACTAAACAGTTAGTTGTACAATTTAGTTCTTGTCCACTGCTTATTTCTCCAGCCCTATCAAGTGCCATTCTCTCATGCTTTACAGTCCAACACACCTAACTGCACATGTTCCACCATCCTCCACCAACAAACGCTCATACTTCCCCTGCCTTCCTTTCTTCCTTCCTTCCTTCCTTCTTTCCTTCCTTCCTTCCTTCCTCCCTCCCTCACGCCCTCCCTTCCTCTCTCCCTCCCTCACTCTCTCTCTCTTATTCTTTCATTCCATCTACTCTCCCTGTAAATCCTTTCTACTTCCTCCTTAACCAGGTTCATTTCTCTAAATTCCTCAAGTTTCAGACTCAGTTTAGGTTTCAGGATTTCCTACTTGTCCTTGTCTCACTAGGCTCTCCCACTCCTTACCATCTCAGAGTGTCTTGCTTTCTATGAGCTTCCTAAAACCCCTGTGAATAACTCTACTCTAACTTACACATCATTTCATAGTAGTCTATTTTCTTCTCTGCTTCCTATGAGTTTACGAGCTTCTTGTCTTTAAGGACTGTTTTCTTCACCTTGATGAGTTAACAGCAAATACAGCACCTGGCGCATCTAGAAGTAGCCAGCAAAATTTATTTAATGAATAAAAGTACTTAGGGCTGGAGGAGTTTTTAAAACAAAATGAAGCGAGCAAGGAGCATCCACTGATTTGAATTTAGGAGCCAGGATTCACAGTGAGGGATCTGGGGAGTAGCATTAGGGCACCTGTTGGCAGCCTGAGTTTCACTGCAGGCATCTCAACAAAAGTCATTGGGCTTCCGGTAGCCACAAAGGGCTCCTGGGCTCTCCTAGGAAAATAACCTCACTACTCAGTCCTCCTCCAAAAAAAAAATCTCCTGTAGCGAAAAATGCTTGAAAGAAAAAAGGAAAAAAGAGAAAGCAATCCACACTTTTAGAATAAGTTTGGTCTCATAATTTATTTTGTTTCAGAAGATGTAAACTTATTTAGATAAAAATGACTTTTGTCTAATTTCTCAAATATTCATAAGATATAAATTTATTATTCAAATTAGTACTCTTTCCTCAAAAAAGCCCACAAATTCTTTATTTTAAACATCTTTTGCTTACTTTCCAGATGCAGTAAGATGATGGAATTCTTCACCTGTGGAGAATAAAGATTTAATATTGTTACGAATTGTGAGATGAGCCCTGTATAAGAGCACTGTGTCTGTAAAGAAGTTGGTAATTGTTGATTTACTTGAAAAATGTGCATTAAATACACATTTATGGAAATATTCATGGGATAAAATTTGGTATTTCATGATATGCACATTTTAATATTTGCCTTCCTAATGTATAATGCAGATTGGAATTCATAGCTTGAAATCTTCACAGTATACATCGTTAACCCCTTTCATTGCCCGAGGGAGTAAAATATATGTAGGAAAAGGGATTAACTGATTCATATAGTTTATTCATAGAGTAATAAAGAAGATCAGTAGCATTAAAAACATGAAATTAGTCTAACAAGAACGACATGAGAAATAAAATTTAAATGTATTGATTTTTAAAATTATCATTAAGAAAATTAGTCATTATTGTGCCATAATTTTAAGCCATATACATTTACATATAATGCTATATATATACTTAAATATGTAACATATACTTATAAAACATATATACTATATTTAAGCTTCTTTTTTAAAATGAGGAAATTCAACTAAAGGAATATTCAAGGCAGTGCAATTTAGTTGACTCAACAGATATTTATTATGCACGTGATATATGCCAAAATTTCTTCCAGTTTCTGCACAAATAAGAATCAGAATGGATTATGATGTCCTTGAATTTACATAGTTTATTTTCTAATAAACTATCTATAATCATGTAGCCAAATCATTTTATTATGGCTGGAAATGTTACTAGTTATCTGTCTCTAACTTTGTACTCTTCACCTTGGCTTTCTGCTTGTTATTATATTGTTAGATTTTTGCAAACTTCAGAAGTAAACGTCATTATCTTCAGTGATACTCCTTTCCTTTTGTACTTCTCTTTTTAGCCTTCTGTATACATCTATATTCAATTTTAAAATAGCTTTAATTTAGTTTGGATATATGATCTTTTACTCTTTTTAATTATTTTATTGAGGTCATATTGGCTTATAACATCGTGGAGATTTCAGATGTACATTATTATATTTCAGTTTCTGTATAGCCTGCATCATGTCCACCACCAATACTCTAGTTTTTATCCGTCATAGTACATATGTGCCCCTCTAGCCCTTTCACACTCCCCCCACCTCCTTCCCCTCTGGTAACCACTAATCTGTTCTTTTATCTATGCCTTTGTTTGTTTATCTTCCTATGATCTTTTACTCTTTATGTGGCTATTTAAATAATTACAAAGGAGTAACCACATAATCACATTTAAATGTCCAATTATTTGGCATCTAATAATAATGGTACATGTCACAGAGTGAAGTGTAATAACTATACATGTCGCATAGTGCTGATCGTTTATTTCAATGATGATTCACACCATCCCATTGGGCAACAAGTTATATTACATTTTCTTTACTAATTTATATACTGTTTAAGAATTGGGAGTCAGCTAAGCACTGGGCCACGTGCTAGATAGGGGGAATAAAATACTGAGCAGACGATAACAGGCTTTACCTGTTATAGGTAAACATAGTTTAGTGGAGGAGATAAAGGTTAATCTAAAAGCAAAAGCAAATAAATACATAATTGTAAATATGATCTCAACTGAATCTTCTAAGCAAGGCCACGAATTCTTCTCTTCCCAGTATGTCTTACTACCCACTGTATAGCCTGAGGAAATACTCCTCATGAAGTCCTTAATTTTTAGTGATCACTTTGCAAATAACTGGATAATCTATATTAAAATTTTAAAGACAGATCTGTCTTTTAAAAATTTTTTTCAGTGTGCCAGAAGAAAATGACCCTTTCTTGAATTAACTTAGCCTATACTTGTACATTTTTTGGAATATGAAATCACATCTTTTAAATGGGATTTGCAGTGATGTAACAATTTCAACTTGCCTATTTTAAGTGTTATGATTTGTGAATTATTAATTAAGTAAATTATTAAGTAATTATTAATTAAGATACAAGAATGCTAATTTCCATTTTTCTTATTCTGCTTTTCATCCCCTCTCCCTCCCTATTAAAAGAAAATCAGTTAATATAGTGAGGTTCCCAATTAGACTCTAAGGAGCCTAAGATATATTTGAGAGAACTATCCCAATTTTCACTTTCTTCTTGGTGGTAATGGTATCTATTAACCTTTTCATTGACTTTTGGTCCTTCAGTTATGCAACCCCGATCATGATTAAAAAATATTATGCATAATTTCCTTATATACAAATTTTAAAGATGTTGATGTAATAGTTATTATTTCAAGCATCTTTACAATAAAAAGTTTCATTTAGCAGCTTCAAAGAGTTACACGAATATTTTAAGACTATCTAGGGAACTGATTTCCTCTTTTAGTTTGACTAGGTGAAGATAAAGGTTGGAATTATAATAGTCACAGGATACAGATGGCAAAGTGATGGGAAATCAAATCCATCCCAAGTCCAAGGACAAATGTTCACTTAACTTTTACCTCTATGGAATCATTGGCTCTGACACACGGTTTTTTGATTAGGCTTGTTCTATTTGGTTACACACTATTTTTGTAGAATCGGTATGTGGAAGCTAAAAGTCAAATAATTAATCCACAGGGCAGTCATTCAACCAGATGAAGACAGCACTGTGGTTTCCCAGAAGCTATTTTCCTGTATAAGCACCTTCAGTTCCTTGAGTTTCCTTGTAAGAGTTGGACTCAGGTCTTCCCACCTTTGTGACAGGTTGGAAACCTGATTCATTTCTTCAGAGGCCTGCAGCTTCCACCACCCTGCTTCACCCACTAATAGCAATCCGTTATCTGTCCTCTAAAAATGTGATCCAATCTCTAGTCTATTTGTGTCTTTCTCTCATCCTTTATGTAGTTGTGGCATTATGAATGGTATTTAATGGATTTTCGGAAGGTAACTCTGTTTAGTCTACTATTTTCAACTCAAAAGCTTGGAAAAATGCTCATTCTCTGCCATTTCCTCTTTAAAAACCTTATTTATGCAATTACTTAATTGTGTAAATGCATGCATGTCATAATATCGTGCATATTATTTTTTGTTTTTCATGATTTTTACTATCCTAATTTTCTGTGGCTTTTTTCTTCCATTTTCCTGCCCTCTCCCCAGATCATTCACATCCACACCCAACACACACACACAAACACAATCCATGTAGTGCATATTTTATTCAGTATCTTTCTCTATGCTTGTATAATTATATATTACATATGTATGGTTAAATATACATATATAATATATAATTATGTATAATATAATTATACGCATTCATATTACATTAAGGATTTATTATAATTGTTATATTAAAGTGGGATTGTAGTCAGCACATTTGTCTTTTTAATTCAACTGTGACTTAAGTTATTGTTTTAAATCACTTGGTATATTTCCAATTCACCGCTCTTAATTGATGCACAATATTCTACTGTGTGGTTACATCATAATACTACAATCTAAACTATTATTCCCTTATCAATAGAAATGTACTTCATTTCTGGATTCTCTGTAACTTCAAACAACGTTATCATAACACAATTGCTCCTATGTCCTTATAGACTGGTGGTTTTGTGTCTGTGGCATAGGCGACCAAGAATGGGGTTGATGGTTTGAACAAGATGTATCTATATAAATTTCCCCAATACTTTGCTAAAAAGCTGTAACAATTTACATTTACATGAAAGATATATGACAATACCTTTGTAAATACATACTTTTCCGCCAAAAGGATATTAAAAGAGTTTTTCACTTTTGCCCGTCTGATTCCTATAATGTGATAGCTCATTGTTACTTTACTTTGCATTACCCTGAAAACTAATGAGTTTAAGCATCTTTTCATTTGGATTTATTCTTCTGTGAATTGCCTCTTCACATACTTTGTACCTTCTCTAATACCTAAAACTCTTCTTGTCATTTATCAAGCACTATTATAGATTAGAGATAATAATTCTAACTTCAGCATTGTAAATATTTTTATAATTTATTGTCTATTCATGTATTCAGTTCATACTATTTTTTTTTTTTGCCATGGTCATATTTTCTTAATCAAATATGCCTATGTTTTTTCTTTTGGCTTCTGAGTTCCCAGTCTTGATGAAGAAATTCTCCTCAACACCTTTGCCACTCATGCAGTTTCCTTATTTTCCTTATTTTTTTTTTAAAGATTGGCACCTGGGCTAACAACTGTTGCCAATCTTTTTTTTTTTCTGCTTTTCTATCTCCCCAAACCCCCCCTGTACACAGTTGTATATCTTAGTTGCACAACCTTCTAGTTGTGGGATGTGTGACGCTGCCTCAATGCCGCCTGACGAGCAGTGCCATGTCCGCGCCCAGGATCCAAAACCTGGGCTGCTGCAGCGGAGCGCAAAATTAACCACTCTGCCACGGAGCCCATCCCCTTATTTTCTTTTTTAATAGTTTTTTTACATTGACACATTCAATTTGTGTGTAATTCATTTTCATTTATAGCACAATTATTGGTACAATTTTGTTTTCTTCTCAATGAATTTATACCTTCACCTATTATTAAGACCATAACCTTTCTAGAGGCCAGACTGGTGGTGCAATGGTTAAGTTTGCACTTCCTGCTTCGGCAGCCGGCGGTTTGCCGGTTCAGATCCTGGATGTGGACGTGGCACTGCTTGGCAAGCCATGCTGTGGTAGGTTTCCCACATATAAAGTAGAGGGAGATGGGCACGGATGTTAGCTCAGGGCCATTCTTCCTCAGCAAGAAGAGGAGGTTGACAGCAGATGTTAGCTCAGGGCTAATCTTCCTAAAATAAAAGAATATAACCTTTCTAACTGACTTGAAACCACCTTTGCCAGATAGTAAATTAAATTATATACTAGACTCTCTGTCTAGATTTCTTATCCTGTTCAATCATTATTATTATTTTTTGCTCTCTTGGTCAGTACAGTTGATAGATTTAATGTATGTTCTAATATCTGAGAATAAAAATGCCTGTAAATATTTTTACTTGGCCATACTAAGGTCATTTATTTTTAGCTAACAATATTAAAATAATTTTATCCAATTAAAATCAGGGATTTTAATAATAATTAATAAATTTAATAATTGCTTAGGTTAATACACTACTTTTATGATTAAGTTTTTAATAATGCTGTTTTTATATATAAGAACATAGATATTATTTACATTTCTCAGACCTCAAGTAGCGTTCTTCAAATAGATCTTATGTAGGTTATATTCTTTTATTGTAAGATTTTTTTAATTTAAAATATTATCAATATTATGTGATATATTTTATTTCCTTTTCTTATGAGTTTATTGCTAAAATGGAGAAATCACTTGGGATAGAATACTTGACTAATATCTGATTATATTAAAAAATTTCATTTTGATATCAGTTTTAATTTAACTAAACAATCACATATTAACAACAAAGATTTATTTTCTTCTTTTTGTGATTGTCCCATTTTTAAAAATCTCCGTATGCTAACAAGAATGTTCCAGTAAAGTTAAGGAATGAGGGTAGAGGGAAATTCTGTCTAGATATTGCTTTTAATTAAAATTGATTTAAAATTTCCATATAGTATATTTCTATTCTATTTTACCTAGAATTTTATTAGTAATGGCTGACATATTTTAACAAACATTTTTGATCATTAATAAGATCATACACTTTATTTTTCTCTTTCAACTTGATATAAT
Source organism: Equus asinus (assembly GCF_041296235.1). NCBI lineage: Eukaryota > Metazoa > Chordata > Mammalia > Perissodactyla > Equidae > Equus > Equus asinus. The sequence continues at coordinate 37,843,385 of NC_091800.1, read as the reverse complement.
AAATTATAGTCATAGATTTTCTGATTTTAATCATATTTTACCTTTATAAAGCAAATTACACTTAGTCATAGTGTATTTCTCTAATTTTGACTCTTGCGAATTTAAATATCAAATTATTTAATATTTATTCACAATGTTATACATATGTTCATGAATAATATTGATGTATAGTTTTCTTTTTGGTACGATCAGTATTGATAATATAATTATGCCGTTTTCTTAAAATGAATGAGGAAGGCTTTTAAAATTTTAAGTGTATCAAAATAAACTAAATTAATTGAAATCATCTGCTTTTTAAAGTCCCTAAAATTCAACTGTGATCATGTGTTTTTATCCTTATACTTTTAAAGAAGTAGGTCTTTAATCACTTTATCAATATTTTATGATAATTGCTAACTTTTCCACTTCCTTTCGAATATATTTTTCTAACAAGTTTTTCTATGAATACAAAGTTTTCACGTTTTCAAATCTTTGCCATAGATTTGCATGTAATAGTGACTTAATATTCTTATAATTACTTCTGTATCTGTGATTAGGTCCCCTTTCTTTATTCTAATGTTTGACATTTTCACTCATTTTTCTTTAATTATGTAGACCATTAATTTAATCAACCAACATATATTGAGTGCCTACCTTTGCTTGCAGCACATTTTAAACCAGTGCTGTCCAATAGAACTTTCTGTGCTGGAAATATTCTATATCTGCGCTGTGCATTATGGTAGCGCTGGTCACATGTGGCTATCGAGCACTTGAAATGTAGCTAGTGCAACTGAGGAACTGAGTTTTTAATTTTAATTAATTTAAATATAAATAGCTACATGTTACTAGTGGCTACTGTATTGGACATACAGTTTTAGATATGGGGAACATCATAGTGAACAAAATACTATCCTCATGGAAATTATATTGTGAGAGAAGGAGAAAAGTTATAAATAAGTAAAAATTAAATATATAATCTATCAGATGTTGATAGTGTTATTTAGAAAAACAAAACAGAATAAGGAGAAAAAGTTAGGCCAGGAAGAAGGCATTATTGTTATTTCATAAGAAATGATCGGGAAGAGCTTTTTTAAAAGGCAGTGTTTGATTAGACGCCTGAAAGAAGTGAAGAGGTGAGCCCTGGGAAAAGAGTGTTCCAGTCAGAGTAATAAATACATGGAGAGGCCCAGAGGTGGGAATATGCATATGAACCAGAGGCCAAGTGAACCAGAGGGAGAGAACAGTAAGAGGTGAAATTATGCAGCATTTTGTAGAGCGTTGCGGGGACTTTAAATTTCTCTCTAAGTAAGATGAAAGCCATTGGAAGACTTGTAAGAGTAAAATGACTTGATCTAAGGTCACTTTATGAGGAGCATTCTGGCTGATGCATGGACAACAAATTGTGGGATCAAGGGCAAAAACACAAAAACCAAATAGGAGGCTATTGCAATCATCTTGGTAAGAGATGAGATGGCATGGATGAGTTGAAGAGAAGAGGCTGGATTTGGGATCTATTTTAACTGTACAATGAGAATATTCTTTAAAATGTGGAATATCCTTTAAAATATGGAAATTCTTTAAAATGCTGTGTAAAAGAGAAGAATCAGATGTTTCCAAGGTATGGGGTCTAAGTGACCGCAAGAATGTAGTTGACATTTAATGAAATGTAGAAAGATACAACAGGAACCAATTTCAGGTTGAACTCATGATTAGGAAACATCTTGGCAAAAAAACTTGGCAAAGTTTCCAATTAAACAGTGTTTCCTCACTGTATACAGTAGTTACTTTCTGGTAAATTTAAGTAAGTACTAAAACTGTACAAACCTATTAATGTTTGCACATTAAATGAAATCAGATTCTAAATTCAGATCATATACACAAATTCTCATTCTCATCAATGCTCAGCAGGACATCCAGAAGTTGTGGAGGATGCAGAAAATAATTTTGGTTGAGTGGGCCTGTCATATACACTGCAACGCATTTAGTAGCTCTCTATATTGCATAGATTGAAATGTACATATTCATGCAGAACAAATTGGGATGAGCCAAGTTAACTACTGAGATCCCATGTAAGACCTGATAGATTGTACACTGTTAAGGACATTTAAATTTTATGTATGTTGATTCTTAGAGAGAAATTTTTCCTATAGACTCTCAATTCAATTCATATTAATTCAATTTAAAAGGGAGAACATTTAGTATCATTATTTCAAATTCAGAAATAATCATTATAAGTTATCATTAGAAATGAGAACATGTGCATTTTGAAATATATGTTAAAATTTCAGTTTCTCATTTTGAATAATCAAGGGTTATTTAAGTAATTGACTTCTTAATATCTTAAGACATTAGTGGAAGTGAAGGGGAAAGAGGCTGTAAATTCTCTGTGCCGTGTATATGCCATTTATAATTGAGTGCATCACATTGGAAATAACACTTAATATTCATATTCTGGATCATATGTATCTTAAATTTTTGTTTTATATCTCATCTCCTTCTCAGTCAATGGAAATTCACTTCTCAAATAAGTTTGGGACCATTAGTTGGTCAGATAATGAAAAAAGTAGGTTAAAGATAGGAATAAAAATTATTTTTAAATGTGATATTTCAATTTAAACTATATGCATGTACTTATACTCACCAACATTTTAGTGGGTCTGATAATTACAGGAAAAAAACATTAAAAATCACTTACCGTTACATATTTTTCTGTAAAATGAAGCAAGAACTTAAGAGAATTTTTAAAGCAGTGTGAGTATATCTTCTTTGTGCTAAGTCAAACATGGGGGCTGAAATAGCTATTAGGCAGAAAAAATATTTGCTTAAAACTGAGAAGCAACTTGTAACAAAAATTAAAAGGAGTTATAGAATTGTTATTGCTTAGCCTAAGAAGGGTTCAGACAGAATAAAATATCTTGAATGCTTTAGAAAGAAAGGCTATTCAAGTGTGGTTCAAAAAAAAGTGATTAAGTTATATACCAGTCATATCAAAGGCAACTGTATACTTTATTAGGAATCGTGCATTCTTTTTTTTGATGTTGCCAATCTCTGTCTTTTTGCTTGAGGAAGATTCACCCTGAACCAACACTTGTGACAGTCTTCCTCTATTTTTTGTATATGGGATGCTGCCACAGCATGGCTTGATGAGCACTGTGTAGATCCGTGCACAGGATCTGAACCCTCAAACCCTGGGCAGCTAGAGTAGAGCATGTGAACTTAAACACTATGCCACCAGGTTGGCCCCAGGAATCACTCATTCTTTTATTTATAAATCTACCTATCCATTAAGTTTCGTTAAAATATAAGCTTTTCCCCGTTATGCAGAATTCAGCTTTCTTGCCTTAAAGCACTTTTTATAATTTGTATGGCCTTAAATTGTAAAATCTTTTGGATATTCTTACCTATTGCTTGATGTTGTGGCTTGGCAGCCTTGGCAATCAAAAAACTTGCAGTCATTGCCATCATGGTTTAACTCCAAGTTCAGTGCTATGGTAAGGTTAACAAGAATCTTGAAAATTAAATCTGCTAAACAAACTGGGATGCCAACAAATTACAAAAACACACATTGTTTTCTGAGAGTAATGATGTGAATTGTCATTCAATTAAGTATGCCTCTGAATTTAGTAAATCAGCTTAGGAGATACTAAGAAAATTTTTTGAAAATCTATTATTTCTATCTTTTCCATTCAATGTTTTTGAAAACAGGGAAAATCTATTATAATAAATGCTTAAGTTTAATAATGCTGAATCTTACTTGCTAATGAAAAAACCTTTTATTCCATTAATATTTAATACATTCTTCTTACTAGTTATGGCATACAAAGCTTGGCCTGTAGTTTTTTAATATGCTATTTATACTACTTTCTAGTAATACGAGAAAATTTAATAGATTAAAATTACTTTGCGTGATTGTCATGATGACCTATCTTTAAAATATATATCATATCTGTCTCTACTTACTCAGCCACCTTTGTAGTCCAACTCAGCATTTGCTATTCCTTTTCTTCTAAAATAAGCTCCAAACTCATCTTTCTGCTTTTATACTTATAGTATATTAGTCCACTCTTTCTGAACTGTGAAGGTTGATCTTTCAGAAGTTAAAAATCAGTTCATGAGGATTCCCACTTCCATCTGAAATGGAGAAATAGGAAACAGATTTACCATTCTGCTTGAAAGAACACCCTTACCCCCTCAAAAAAACACATACAAAATATACTACACAATGGTTTTCAAGACACTGGAAGTCTGTCGATAAAAGACGGTGATAATTAAGAGATGGCAAACGAACAAAGAAAGCCCTATGATTGCTCCAGTTCAGTGTCTTAAGAAATTATTCATCACTCCTGCAGACAGGGAGAACTGAGTTGGAACCCAGGAGACAAAGTTGAGAGCTGGGGAGAGCAATGCAGTTGGATTTCACAGGACAGAGTCCAAGAGAGGAGAGAGCTACACAGCTAAGGAACCGCAGAATTCTGACCAGTTAATGCGTATGAGGAAAACGAAGCCAAGGAAAGAAACATCCAAAATGATTAGAAGGAACAGTCCCCTGTGCTGGCACAAGGCTGGAATGGTGCCTGTTCCCACCTGTCAGACTGAAAGAAACCCATAATTTATATGACTTGGGTTGAGTACTCAGAAAAGTCTTTCCTCAGTAGAGGAGACTAATTAACTCTAGCCAGAGCAGTGTTCCAGAGCCACCTAACAAATCACAAAACCAAACTTGTGTAGGTGAAACTCTTTCCAAGTAACTAACTGCATCCCAGAACAAAGCTCAAGATTTATCAGAATATGAAAATATCTAACTCTCAACAAGGTAAAATTCACAATGTCTGGTTTTCAGTCAAGAGTTACCAGAAATGCAGTGAAGCAAGAAAACATGACCCATAATGAGAAGAATAATCAGTCCTCAAACCTTCAACCAACAACAGCATAAGCCCCTTCTCCCCTTCTCCCTTTCCTCATGGGGACTTATTAAACAGCTTATAAAGACTTCACCATAGGGAGTTGCCTGGAAGAGCACGACAATTCCTGCCCCCTTCATTGTAACTATCTATCTAGACCTGTATCTAGATATGGACATAGACATAGATAGCTGGGAAGGAGAGAGGCGTGTACTTAAAATCTATCTCAGGAGAAAAACACACCAAAGATACTGCAAGATTCCGTTTTATATCAGTAGAAATAAATATGCGAGAGAATAGATTGTGAGAGTGCTAAATCAAAGAGGGAGAAATGTAATTTAGATTGAGTCACAAATATTGGTGCACTTAACAATGACTCTAGTTTCAGTGGATTTAATTGTTTGCTAGGTTAGTTAACTGGAGCCAGGAAAAAACTATTACTTCACTAAATGATTTTAAGATATTGGAAATTTCTTATAGAATATAGAGTAATTAATCCAAAAATGTTCATAGATTGGAATATAAAATATATTTATGATGCAAAACCTACTCATTCAATTCCATAACTGAGTCCCTTAAAAGATTTAGAGTAGGGTCCAGCCTCATGGCCCAGTGGTTAAGTTTGCACACTCCACTTTGGCAGCCTGGGATTCACCAGTTTAGTGTCTGGCCATTGGCCTATATGCCACTCATCAAGCCATGCTGTGGTGGCATCCCACAAAGAGGAACCAGAATGACCTAGAACTAGGATATACAACTGTGTACTGGGGCTTTGGGGAGAAGAAATAAAAAAGAGGAAGATTGGCAACAGATGTTAGCTTAGGGCCAATCTTCCTCACCAAAATAGCTAAAAGAAAAATTTTTAAAAAGATTTAGAGTAAGCTGCAAAATACATTGATAAGAAAGCACCCTTATCTCTGAAAAGAAATGTAGTGGTTGTTCTGTAGGCCAGGGAGATGCTGCTACTGAAAAGATCTCTGTGGTTTTAATGAGGATGATTGGATCCGTAATGACAGAGACGTTAAGCATAGCCACTTCTCTGGACAGCAGAAACCGAATGGTCATCAGATGGTTTAATAAATTTTAATAAAGAGGAATACTTTGCCTGATGTAATTCCTCATAGATTATGTAAGATTGATATTGCAAATTGAATAAAGTTCTCTCAGATCTGTCGATAAAGAAGGCAGCAAGGAAGGAAACAGTTTATGGCCAAATGGACTCAAATGATAAGTCATAGCCTTTCTCCAAATCTCAAGGTTGCATTAGTTCACAAACTCAGAGCCCCTTGAGAGAAGGACAGGCCATAAACCCCTGTGGAAGGACCATGCAGTAACACCACAAGAACCACAGTCTTCCTCTTACCTCCTACCCTTTCCTGAAGGTGAAGGCACCTTACCCTGTGGCACTTACTAGGGTAAGTGATTAGAGAAACTGGCTTTTAACTTTCTTTGGAAAGAAGCTTCTATACAAATTTTGAGAAGCCAATGGGTAGACTATTTCAGATACTATAAACTACTTAGTATTTTTTGCAACCCTCTACTACCATTTAATTGTATAGAAATATATGTGTGTGTATGCGTATATGTATATGTGTGTATATATATAGTTATATAAAAGTATATAAATTTATAAATATATATTTCAACTTGCTCCTAGGGAAGAATAAGGATGAAAATCACATTTTATTCTTCTACAAATGGTCATAGGTAAAGTGGTTCTGGAGCCGGTAACTGTAGTAGCAATTTCCTGATTGGGAAAAGGTGGTCTCTTTAATTTTCAACATTGGCATTGTTCTATAAGCTGCATTTATAGTAGCTCCTTTTTGAGGTAGTTTCTGTTCATGGTGGAAATAGCAGTTCCCTTCGTGGTCCATTCCCTGTGTGACTTTGGGAGTCATCCTGAATGCTCATCTTAGCATCTTTTCTTCAGCCCTGTCCATGAACCTGTTAGCTAGAGCTTCCCAAGTGACAGGCCACTGCATGCTAGTGTGTTACACTTGGGTTGTGGGTGCCTTGATATTGATCACTCTCATTCATTGAGCAACTGATTTGGGCATGGGGGGAGTAGGTCAGAATCCCTAAGACAGGTTTCCTTGGGCATGAGAAGCCTGAGGGTTCCACGTGACGTACAGCCCTGTGATCCTGGTGAAGACCTGATGGAAACCATTTAACTCAACCTAATAAATCTTTTTCTGCTAAAATAAGGTGGAATGGAATTTATTTTTATTTATTTATTTATTTTGCATCTGACCTGACATTAACACAGTAGCAGTTCCTGGAATATCTCTGTCCTAACATGGGTTCTTCGCATACTAAGTCAGGGGACTTTTGTGGTATTGCTTTATTACAGAGTACAGCCTCAGGAGCAGAATAAAGACTGAAGGTGGTAAGGAGGGAGAAAATATGAGGGTCTGTAATTAAACTAGTCTGCATTAATTGTGCCTGATTTCCTCCAAGAAGCAATTTAAACTGTGATTGAGGACAACCCAGGGTAAGGGAGAAAGTAGGGAGAAATTCAATCATGAGTTTCTTATTTCCATTGGTGAAAGCTTTGGCCCAGTGTTGAATTCCCTGCACTTACAAGCTGCGTGTGTAAACCTTGAGTAGAGTCCAGTGGCATCAAAAGAGAAGTCATGTGTTGGAAGCCAAACATAGGGCGGAAGTTTGAGATGAGGTGTGATCAGGTTGTGCCTGCATGAGTTCAGTCAAAACCCACACCAACCTAAACCCTGCAGGGCAGGTGGAACAAGACACAGATGAGGCCAAGAGAAGCTGCAGTGGTGCATAAGAGACACTCTCTTGTCATGCTGACTTCATATATTTGTTCATTTTGTATGAAATATACTTTCTTCCACTCTTATCAATTTCTATTCATGCTTTGGGATTCATCTTACATGTTACTTTCTTACAGAAACCTTCCATGACTCTCCCTGCTTCCTCTCTGGGGAAGTCTATCTAGCCGCTATACTATCTTATGAGGCAATTGTATCCTCTCCTCCATTGAGCACATATCAAAATTTGTATTAATATGTGCATTTCTAAAAATACTTAATATAAATCTCTTCCTCTGGTTTGATTATCCTTGAGGATAGAGATAATTTTTCTTTAATAATATATTTTTCATACCAAGAAGTATGTTTGGAATTTAAAAGGTACACTTAATGGAAATTTGTTAAATTAATAAATGAATTATTTTTATGATGATCTCATCTTTATCTCAATCTCCATAAAGAAGAAGAAAGATAGGGTATAAAATATATTTACGTAATATAAGTTGAATGTCTTCACTCCATATCCAGTTTCAGTTTCAATTTGCTATAGAGTTAAGGTACGACAAAACAGATTCATTGCTTTCACGTAAATTCTGACAATCACATAGCACTTTTTGTCATCTCACTTAAAAAAAAAGTTTTCTCACATGAGCAACCAAAGGCTATCTGTATGTTAATGGACATTATGGTAGCAATAAGAATTTTGCTTTGTAACCTTCTTCAAAGGTCACTGCTGGTGCTCTAAGTTCAAAGAACTAACATAATACATATTATTGATTCATACAAGTGAATAAAAATGTTAATTTATTTTCATTTCAATAGTAACTATTATTAGATTAATTACTTAATCATAGCCGAAATAACAGTAAAATAATCCTAGTAATCATTAAGTGAATCTTAATGTTGGAAATGTTATGTACAAATAATATGGGGGAAAGTATTGTAGAGTATCTGTGAAGTGTATATGTACAGATATCAAAGAGTCCTGAGTTGGAATCCTGATTCTAAAACCTGTTAGTTATTTCACTTGGATCAGGCTTTTTGGCCTCTCTGGTCATCACTTTTTTCATATACGAAATTGGCATTGCCATATGTCAAGGACTCTAAGCTGCCATGTAGTTTGACACATCGTTATTTTATGTACCATTAACAAAGAAAAAAAACCCAACAATTATACTGTGGCACTCCATCAAATGTAACATGAATCCTGATTTCAGAGAGACTAAAATAAAAGAAGAAAGACAAAAATAATTAACTGGCTTACAATTGTTGAAGTACAATGGACTTTTGTGAAAATTAAATGAGATAATGAATGCACAATGAGATATCAGGGCTCAGTTATATCACCAATACACAAATCTGGAAATCTATACTATCTTTAAAATAAGTGGGAAACATAACACAACCCGTCTGGTTTTTGTTCTATATCATGCATTTTCAAAGGTTTTCTTTATAACCAGGCGTAGCAACCAGTGGTATAATTATTTTTGTTTTTGATCATTTAGCTTCTTTTGCCCTTTCCAAGTCATTTCATTTGGTTTCAAAATTCAACTTGTAGTATTTTTGATTAAACAATAAAGGAAAGTAAAAAATGGCTAAAATGAAACCATTCCCTAATAGGTTTGTAAGCCAAAAGTGTCTGTCTTAGTTTGACGTAAAGTTTATTCATTATATTGAAACGTGTTTGCATGTTTAAATAGATCATCCATGCTTATACTCTTGAGTCTTACTTGCCATTTATACTTCTAGCCATCTAGCATATTTGTCCAATTCTTTCAAGATTCAATCGTGGGACACAATCTTACTTTGATGATCACATGTATATTTTCTAGATATATGCATTTTTGCAAATCATACAGCATATAAATAGAAGAACAATTCACTATATATAATTTTGTGAAGTGTTTATTATTGTAGTTGTCTGGTTTTATAAATCAAATAGGTTTTAACTCATTGCAACCGCATAGACTGAAGGGTCTACCTACATTACAATAAATTACTCATGTTTTACAAATCTTCTTTGGAATATATGAAATGTCTAAACATAACACTTTCTGAATTAGCAATAAAATGAGATAGCTCTCTGGTTCCTTTTGATGACCAGTGAAAATAACCTTAGTTGCCAAAAATAATCATCAGTTTTACTTTTACTGGTCCTACATTTTATATTTGCTTAGACACTGTCATGCCATAGTTCAATTCTTAATCGTGTCCTTCTACTTTTGCTTTTTTGTTTATATATCTCCTCCCCTGTAACTGTAGAAGTGAACAAAAAAATCTCAGCATGTTATTAAAATTCTGCAAAATAATACATATATTTAATAGTATGACTTATGTACTAACAAAAACAAAATTATCTTTGTAGCTACCATGATATAAATGTTGGTCTTAGGGCTGGCCCCATGACTGAGTGGTTAAGTTCCTGCACTCCACTTCAGTGGCCAGAGGTTTCGCCAGTTTGAATCCTGGACATGGCACCACTCATCAGGCCATGCGGGGGCAGCGTCCCACATGCCGCAACTAGAAGGACCCACAACTAAAATATACAACTGTGTACCGGGGGGTGTTGGGGAGAAGAAGGAAAAATAAAATCTTAAAAAAAAAATGTTGGTCTCTATTAGAGTTACTAAAAATTTTAACTACTTCATATCCATATACTTAAGGAAATATGACAGTTTCCCATGAAACATGAGTAATGTCTTCACTATGAAAAAGCACTGTGAGAAGAATGAATTATCTAATTGGGATAATATTTGCTAGAATTATCTGACTCTAACTCTAGCTATAACCATAGCAAAATGTTTTACCACACACATATTTAAAAATACACACAACATATACGCTTGCTAAAACATTCATGTAAATAAGCAAAAGTCAGGATCTTTATATTTTTAGAATGTCTGCATGCTCAGCAGGAATTTTTATCTCAAAATAAATATTCTAAACATCTCCCTTTTAAATATACAAGTGAACTAATTGTGAGGGACAGAACTAAATGTGTCTCTGAACTTTCATTATCTCTTTCTCCCTTGACAATAGAACGTCACATGATGTTTTCAGCTGGGCACATGTACCCTTTAAATAAAGACAGCATGTCCCAGTGTCCCTTGTAGCTAGGTGTGGACAAATGACTATTGTGATTTAAATTGAGCAGATATGTTGACAGGACATTGAAGAAGTATCCTTACAATGAGAAGGATGGTGCATTTCCCCCTCCTTCTCTCCTGCCTGCTGTGTGGAATGTAAACAGCTGGAGTTTGATCAACACTTGTGGACTGCATGGTGACTGTGGGGGAGCAGCAAGATGGCATGCCCTGGGTCCCTGATCTGTACCCCACATCAGCTATGGACTACCTCCTTCCACAGATAGAAATAAACTGCTTTGTTTCTGTTAGGCCAATTTTATTTTAGGTTTACTATCACTCATAGCTTCTTCTAATACTGATAGAAAGGATGACAACTCTTTTGTTGTTACAGACAAAATTCATTTTTTAATTGGACAATTAGAATTACTGGAATTACATTGTCTTTTGTCCAATTTTTTATCCCCACATTTTAATCTTTATTTATTATTTTTTGAGGAAGATTAGCCCTGAGCTAACATCCACCGCCAATCCTGCACTTTTTGCTGACAAGATTGGCCCTGAGCTAACATCCATGCCCATCTTCCTCTACTTTATATGTGGGATGCCTGCCACAGCATGGCTTCACAAGCAGTGCATAGGTCTGTGCCCGGGGTCCTAACTGGGGAACCCTGGGCCACCAAAGCAGAGCACATGAGCCTAATGGCTATGCCACCAGGCTGGCCTCCTATCGTCATGTTTTTGTTCTTTAAAATCTATAATCTATTCATTTTTTCTTAGGATGGAGAAAGCTGCAAAGAGTACTGCTTATACTCTGAAAACAAACCAAAAATTCAGCTAAAACACAAAACTATAATTTTTCTTGAAACTATAAAAGAACTGAGCTTGCAGGACAACAAAATTGCCTGAAATATGAAGAGAAATAGATACTTCCAAGTAGAGATATGATGTAAACACTGGCTTACCAGTGGCAGAGCATAGGAGGACTAGATACCGGGGAATATAGAAATGAGCAAAACATAATTGAGCTTTTTAAATGAAAGGCCAAAGTGTGGGTAGGTATGACAATACAGAAATTCTATTGACTAGAAGTCAATAACAGGGATATCTGGAATATCTCCAAGTATTTGGAAATTATATAATATGGTTTTAAAAATCAAAGGCCAAAGAAAAAGTCACACAATAAATGAGAAAATACTTTTGAATTCAAATAAAATTAAATGAAATATATCAAACTTTGTGGAATGCAGCTGAAACAATACTTAGAGAGAAATTTATAACATCGAATACTTATAAAAGAAGTCAAGTCAATTACCTAACTTTTTTACCTTTAGAATCTAGAAAAAGAAAAGCAGACTGTATACCCAAAGCAAGTGGAAGGAAGGAAATAATGAAGACAAGAGCAGAACTCAATGAATTGAAAAAGGAAAACAGTGGAGAAAATTAATAAAGCCAAAAGCTGGTTGTTTTTTAAAATAGCTTTACTGAGGTGTAATTGATACATAATAAACTGTGTATGATATGCAATAAACTGTGCATGATTAATGTATACATTTATATAAGCTTTGACATAGGTATACACCCATGAAACTATCATCATGATCAAAATACTGAGCATATTCACCACTCAGAAAGCTTTTTGTGACCATTTGTAATCCTTCATTCCTGCCCATCCTGCTTCTACTCCCCCATATTTCCAGGAAAACATTGATCACCTTTCTGTCACCATAGATTTGTTTGCATTTTCTAGAATTTTATAAGAATAGAATCAAATATTATATACTCTTCTATTGCTTTTTTGATCTGATTTCTCCCACTCAACATAAGTATTTGCAGGTTCATTCCTTTTATTTTGTTTTAGTTCATTAGTTTTTCTTGCTGAGTTGTATTCCATTGTATGCATATAACACAACTTGTTTACCCATTCACTTGTTGATGGACATTTAGGTTATTCCAAGCTTTTGACTATTACCAATAAACGGCTATGAACATTCATGTGTAAGGTTTTGTTTGTGTATTTACATTTACTTTTCCTGGGTAAATACCAGGAGTGAAATAACTGGGTCACATACTAGAAGTAGGTTTAAATTTTGAACTAACGTCCAAAATGTTTTCCAAAGTGAGTGTACCATCCTGCATTCCTGCCAGCAGTTTATGAGAGCCCCAGTCACTCTGCACGTTCACCAACGTTTAGTGTGATCAGTCTTATTAATTGTAAACACACGAATTGGGGTGTAATAGTATCAGACTTTGGTTTCCTTTCAATTTTCCTAATGACTAATAAAATGGTGTGGGAAGTGTACCCTCCTCTCCTATTTTATTTGCTTATTTTCCATCAACATTTTTATGATGAAATGTCTTCAAATTTTGCCCTTTCTCAAATTAGGTTTTTCTTTTATTACTGTCAGGCTTTGAGATTTCTTTAGTTTGGATAAATATCCTTTATCAAATATGTGATTTGCAAATAATTTCTCCAAGCCTGTAGCTTATCCTTTAATTCTCTTAATAGTGCCTTTTAAAGAATAATAGCTCTGGGACTGGCAGGGTGGTGCAGCGGTTAAGTGCACATGTTCTGCTTCAGCTTCGGCAGCCTGGGGTTCATTGGTTCGGATCCTGGGTGCGTATGTGGCACTGCTTGGCAAGCCATGCTGTGTTAGGCATCCCACATATAAAGTAAGGGAAGATGGGCACAGATGTTAGCTCAGGGCCAGTCTTCCTCAGTAAAAAACAGAGGAGGATTGGCAGCAGATGTTAACTCAGGGCTAATCTTCCTAGAGAGAAAAAAAAAGAAGAAGAATAGCTCTTAATTTTGATGAAGCCCAACTTGTTTATTTATTTTTAAGGGTTTTATTTTGGGTGTCATATCATATTTACGTCACAGTTAATGGTGAAATCTCTAAAATTTTACCGTCTGTTTTTTTCTCTAAGCTTTAATTTTACACAGGTAAACACATCCATGAGAAAAACTTCCAAGTCCTATGATTCCACTTCCTTAATCCCACTGGAATCACTCAGCCGTTACACCACCATTCCTCTCTTAACTGGTGTCTTTTTTCCCCAGTCATGACTCCAACCAACCAACCTTCAACTATTACCAAGCCAAGCTCCAACTTTCCAATAAAAACATCTTTATTAAATCAAATATGGCATAATCCTTCCACCTAAAAACTTCTCCTCCCATCCCAGATTGCTTAAAATCTAAAGTTGAAACTGCAAGAATTAAATAATTCTACAAGCTATATTTTTCTCTGGAAGAGGATATTATGGTTTGACTCATTTATTATGCACTCCACACTTTTAGGAAACCTTTCTTTATTGAAGAGGCTGGACTGTTAAAACAAAACTCCTGAGAACCTGGATTCTAGATTGTAGTTCATTTTTTCCACTTATATGCATCCATTTGATACTTGGAGGTTAGAAGTGAGGTGGGTAACATTGCCTTGCTGCTGTTTCTGCTGGCTCTAGAAGTCTTAGAGAAGTGATGGTCAAGAGGCTGTTGTGATAATGCTTGGACTGAACCTTGTAGGATCCAGCCACTAGCCTCATGACTATGGCAGTTGCAGCTATTGTTCTAGCCAGAGATCATCTTCATGTGCACTATCAAACATTGTTTGAGTGACAATCACTGGTTATGCAATGGTGAGGGCAGCGACAGTTTCTTGATATCTACATTGCAGCTACATTACAATTGTTGTTTTTAAACTCAAACCCTTTAAAAGTAGACTCAACTCACTTTCCTCGTCCATCTCTCCATTTTTCCTTGCACTTAATTCTGTATAATAAATTTATTTGTCTTTAAAACACCTTAGGGAAATTTGATTTACTGCCACAGTTTTGTATCAGCAGCAGGGGCAGACATTGATTATCTGACCTGATTGAATGTGTGGGCAGTGAAGAACAACCCTGATACCACTGGAAATGAGATACTGGTAGTCTATGGCACACAGTAGCAAAGAGTTATGGAATTAATCAACTGTGGTCGCCTGCAATAAAATGCCTGTTAAAGACAAGGTTTGGCATATCTAGTAAGTGCTTCAACACGTCGTTATGAGGAAATAAGAAATACAAATGCTTTGGCTTAGTCTGGTGTTTTTGACTGCAAAGGAGAGTTTAAAGAAAAAAATGGCAAGCTTGGGGTTTTACGCTTGACTCAAAATACAATCAAAATAGCTTCTATGACTTCCCCAGAGTGACTTCTCACTTCACCATGGTCTTATGTATCTAAAAGTTAGGTGTGAAGAATGATTTTACAAATTGCTGAGTTCCCATGTTACTAGAAGGCTCGCCAGGTGGGGTTTTCTCCCCCTTTTTTTGTGAAATTTAATCACTGGTTGAAAAGGAAACATCTCTAACGATTCTATCTGAGGTGAGGGCTCTGAACTCCCAACTCAACCAAGCTTTCCTTGCCAGGAGAGACACTCCCTGTTTCTGATGTGACTAGATCTCCTAGCTTAGAAATCTTATACAGGCTGATTTGAGGTGACTTTATTTGAAAAGCCTACAAATTCTTCTCACACTCCACCCCAAACTCCATTCACGTCTCCAAAGATAGCTAGAGTTAAAAGCCAGATCATGACCCAGAAAGATAAGTATCATATCTGATAGATTATAAGACACAAATCAAGAGTTGCAAGATTTTATGAATTTATATTGATATAAACCTGGAAATGGATTCTAAGGATTCTAGAGAAGGAAGAAATATAATTACAAATTGGTGTAAGTCCAAAGCTCTGGACTTAACATCTGAGCATAAGTAGCTGAAAGAGACAATAAGCTTTAGCTCAATTGGTTGACTAAAACTGGATTCGACTTCAACTTACACTGAATGAAGCTAAAATGTCAGAAGTAATGTAAAGAAAGGAGTCTTACGTCTGAGGGACATAAGAATGTTTGCATTTATCTTGTTGAACTTATTCCTCACCTACTATCCTGTTTCCCAAATGGGTTAAGAGGACAGTTTTTCAAGAAAAGCACTGAGGACTACACCGAACAGGAGCATAAGTATCCTTTTAAAGAACTGTACTGGTTCTTCTCTATAAGCCGGTGATGAAAGTGAGAGGCGCTCCATTGAAACGAGCTCCCTGACTTGCAGGTAATGAAGGACTCTCAAAATAGTAGATCTCCAGCAGCAGTACTCAACCACTAACCCATAGGCAAGGTTGGCAGAGCTACAATAAAAGACAGCAGGGCCAAAGCAGAAATAGTATCCGTGTGGAACTTTGAGACGTCTAATTGATCATTATATTCTAGTGCTGAAAAATATTGATCCTTCTTGATTCACGTATCTGGAAAATCTCTGTCTGGTGGGCAAGAGACTGACCTGAGTTCAACATTATGTAGAGTTATGACCCTACACTCGATTACACTCAATTCTCAGACATGAACCAGATCATGGATCCATATCTCATCAACGAAGAGAAACCTGGGGACTTGAAGAAGGGCCCTGTGACACGATTATGAGTGTGTGTTAGCTTTTTCCAAAACAGTGTAAAAATATTTACCTGGATAGTTGTATACTGAAGAAAGAGAACAGACTGTCTTTGGAGAGATTTTTGGATACATTCTCTGAGCAAATTCCAGTTTGTGGGGAACCAAACAGCACTAGGGTCCACCACTGGGAAGCAAGTGAAACTATGGTTTGAGTGTAACTTTGTTTTGCTGTAGGTCAAGAGTCCATCCGGTAGATATGCCAGTTTCTGAGAAGAGTTGGGATATTCACCCACTAATCCTGGGCCCGTGGAATGAGGCTATAATGATGGTAAAGGTAATGTGGGAAGCTCTGAGGCTACACATCCCTGCCAAAATAGCACAAAATAGGAAATCACAGAGATTAGTGCCAAAAACTGGAAAGATTCAGAGCTAAACTGCTAGTAGATCTCCAAGTAGCTCAAATATTTGGTCTGTGCTAAAGACAGATAACACTTGAGAAATGACAGTGGAATATGTTGAACTTATTCAAATGATGATTCTTGTTCAAATGATGTTCCAACTGTGGTTTTTAAACTGGGACAATTTGATATTGCCAATAGTATCTAATAGACCTTTATCTAACCTCACAATTAGTCAATATTTCCCTATATGAAGAAGAAAAGAAAAAGAAACCAGAAGTGGTTTGTTTCCACCAAGTAGCAACTGAAGTACACCTTCACTCCATTACTTTGGGGTATCTCACCTAGCTCACCTCATGCCCAATTACTTTTTGAGTAAGAAGGATGGGGTATCCTAAATGCCTTGACAAGACACAGGTACCTTAGAATAAAAGACATAAATAAATATTTACAGACTCTGCACTTCAGTGAATTTACAAGGTATATTGTAGTCTGTAGGTGCAGGATCAAATAACCCCTCCAAGGAGAAATAAAAGTTTCAAACCTCTGACCTTTCTACCACTTAGAGAGAAAATGGTTTCTAAGATTCTGGATATTGGGTAGAACATAACAGTTTGGTGAGTTGCTCTGACTCATTCACTGAGTGATTCATAAGGGCCAAAGCAAGAGAAGGTCAGTGCATCTAGGCTACAGAACAATAGTGTCTGAAGTGTCTCCTATTTAGAAGAATGAGAAAGTTATCAATACTAATAAGAATTTTTAGAAGTAACATTGTTGCTATATATGTCTACAGACATATATATGATCATTCATTATTTTGAGATATATACAAAGCTTAGTCACTTTAGTATTTCCTATTATTTAATATAAGATGTACTTTAAATATTGGCTTTATGATTTTGTTATATTATAGGATCTCAGGTAGGAATTTGACTGAACTAGAGGAGGAATGAATATGAACTAGAGTTTACATGGTGACTAACAGGACTTTTAGTCTTTTTTATTGTAGACAGGGTGAAGGAATCTTTCTTTATAAAATGGATGGTTTTATAATGCTGCAGATATGTTGTTACCACTGCTATATCTTGGAAGAAAAAGTTTATGTGAAAGTGTACATATGTATATTGAGTACTCAAAGAGGTGGTCTGTGGAGAGTACTGTCCTTTTGTTCAATTCTTTCTCTAGAGTGTCTTCACGTACCAAAAAGATATTATAAATTAGATTCCACAAGTGAAATGAATTCCAGTGATATCTGGTGGAGAGCGTAAAGTCTGTCTTCCTGCTGCTCTTTCAGCTGGCAAGAGAAGTCACAGGGAGGTTCCCGTTAAGAGGAAACATCAATGGTGAGATTCAGTATTCCAGTAGCTAGTAACTGCTTTTGGGTGTTAAAAGTCCACGGCCAGGGCTCTAGCTCCTTTACTTCTGAAGCATAGCTTTAATCACAGAGTTTGCTCTGGACATCAAAACCTCTTGGGACAGCTCCAGGACATCCAGTCCCCCAGCCGACTCAATATTTGTAATGTCCTAATTTCCTGTGTTAGATTCTTTCTCCCTAAATGCCTAGAGTGGCTAACATTTCCTACACTAATCTTACCTCTTCATCTCCAAATTCAATTCTACCTTCACCCACACCCTATGGTTCAAACACTGGACTTTTCCAAAGACACAATATTCTTTCATGGCTCAAGTTTTAGCACATATTTTAACTGCCTCAATATCCATCTTTACCATGTGGAAAATACATCTTCACTCTTAAAGCAAATACAAATTTCATATTATGAAGACTTTCTTGCAGAGTGCCATTTGTTCTTTAATGTTCTCATAGTTGTTTTTTGGACATCCATATAACACTTATCCATCTAGCACTGTCATTATTTGTTTAAATTTCATTCCCTATATTAAATTTCAAATTTCTTGAGAGAAAAGCCAATACCTCATTAGCTTTGTTATCTCTGAATATCTAGCATAGCTCCTGCCTGCTACCTAGTAATTACTCTACATTCAGTATTTTTTTTCTATGGATATCTGAAAAGGATACAATTTCTAACTTTACTGATAAATTTCAAGTGACATTTATATGGTTATCTTAACTATTTTTAAAAATCTTTAATGCATTCTATTTCTTTGTTACTTCTTATATTATTATTATTGTGCCTATTTAAGTGATTTAATGTGTTACTTAGAATTATGAATAAAAGAATTGGAAAAAAATACTTCAAATCAGAATCCATTTCTAATTCCTGTTAGTTCAAATGATTTGGGTGCTTTAAGTGTTAAGGGATAGGAGGGGTAGCTGTTTTGAAAATAGAAAGTACTCAGAGGATGCTAAGTTGTGAAGTTATAGGTAGGAGGGAGTCAGATGGGGATGGGTTATCTTCTGCTAAAAGTCAAAGGTTTTTAAGTCCTCTCCCACTGAAGCTACAGATGGCCTTTATGGACAGCCACAGGAAATTATGACAGACGTATTGTAAAAACTGGACAAGAGCCACAACTCCTGCATATTCACAGGTGTGTAAAACAACAAATTTGTAAAGGAAATAATTGGAACAACAGTCTTACATGTCATGGAGACTCTATGCCTCAGAGACCCTAAATTGACTGACTGCATACATATAGATAGCATTTGATTTATTTCTCAGTCAGAAGTTGTTGAGTGTAGCTGACCAAGGAGTTCATGTTTTTTTTCTTCATAGTGTCAGAAAGAAAGGTAGCTGGGTCACTTCCTTTCAGTGTGGTTTTATAGGTCAACAAAGGTGAATTCCAGAAGACTATCTGAGAGCAAGTACTGAAGGGTTATGTGGAGTGGCATGCCAAAGGGATCCCAATGGGAACAAACCTGAAGCAAGTTTTAAGAGCCAATACGCGAAGCCAGAGGAGGGTTGGAGAACCAAAGAGGATTAGAATAAGGAGCAATTGGCCAGGGTCACAAAAATAGGCATCATTATGGATGAACAAAGCAGTGAGTGGATCATTGCTCTCTACAGGGGTTTTACAATGATTGATAGATCCACTTATGGGGACTAAGGATGCTGCAGGGTCGTAACATGGGTGGTGAAAGGAAACAACCTGTCTGCCTTGGATTATCATAGTAACAGCAAAGCAACTCCCACAAAAGAGGACCCTGACTAGAATCAATACCAAAACAATTCTCTGAAAACTTTCTGTCTAAAAGTATCTTAAGTGTATAGCATAGTGATAAAAAGCATAGCCCATGGGGTCAGCTCTGCCTGCTTTTGAATTCTGTAATTGCTTGTAAACTTCATCATGATATTTAACCATTCTAAGCCTGTTTCTTCTGGTAGAAATTTTACTAATACAAGTAATCTCTGAATATTAGTTCCAGTTACTGAATGTAAGCTAACTGTGTGTTATGTATATTTATAATTCATCCTATGGTATCAATTCAAATATTTGCAGCTATTTATTTTTTGTTATTTTATAAATTTTTGAGTTACTAGAACTCTATCAGGTGAAATTAAATGTGAAGTACCTTGGCTGAATGAATGCAATCCATTGTTACAGTCAAATTCCTATACCCACACATGAAAAACCAGGCTACACTATCTTTTACAGAACAATTCCAAAAACTATTCTCATTTTGAGGTGCCCTTCATTACCTAGGGGGTATTGACTCTCAAATTACCGTACTCTTAATTGATTTAAAACTAAATATTTCTGCAGTGGTAAAATGTAATTTTAGTCACCTTTCATTACACAGTCAGAGAAAATTTAATCCACATTAAATTGAGTTGCCACTTCATTTGATGGTTCTTCCAATCATATTTACTGAAGGACGGAGGCTAAGTTTTTCTAAGGCCAAGTATTTTCATGTTAATTAAACTTAAATTGCAGCATTAGAATCTGTGGGAGAATTGGTCATGTGGAAGAAGGTCACTAGTAAGTTTAATGTTTGTTCAGACTCAAGATTAGCCAGATTTTTGCTTTAACAAAATGTTACAAGTCGAGAACTGTACTGCTGAACTATTACCCAATATCCAATAAAGTCAGTGGATAATCAACCAAATTCATGAAGAGTAATGGCATATTGATTAAGCAGTTCTACAGTCTTTCTTTAGATTACACTCAAACAGTCATCCCGAAAAATCAATGACAAACTGAGAGTCAAATAAAGGAAATCTTTATAGTGTTCCCATTGATGCTAGAAGGGGCTTGGAGGCTTAAAGCCTATCAGAGGCCCCAGGAGGATGTTCTAATCCTGACTATCAGAGAAGTTACTCAAAATGCAAGCAAGGGTAAAACAAAACTTCTAAAGTTTATCTTATATTTAAGAAATTTAAATAAATGCATAAATTTATATCTGAT
The DNA here is from genome assembly GCF_041296235.1 of Equus asinus. Classification (NCBI taxonomy): domain Eukaryota; kingdom Metazoa; phylum Chordata; class Mammalia; order Perissodactyla; family Equidae; genus Equus; species Equus asinus. The sequence goes on along the minus strand of NC_091800.1, from coordinate 37,822,500 downwards.
AAACTTCTTGCAACCTGCATTCTAGTGTGTTTTTAACTCAGCGTGATATTATAATATGCATAAAGTGTGTTCATTTTACAAACTCTGGTTACCATGCACGTATATTTATATATAACCCATTTAAAGATACATGTTTGGATGTGTATTGTATACACACACATATAAATTTATATAATATATAAAGAAATATAATCTTTAGACTCTTCACTCTATCCTCTCTACCTAAAGTTCACACCCCAGGGGTCAAAATACATCATATAGCGTGGAATCTAGCTCTAAATATAACATATATCAATGTTAGTGCCACAGATAAATATTAATGTTAATTATTACTGTTGCAAAACATCTGTAAAAACCATAAGAAATATATATATATGTATGTAGATATATAAAAGATCTAAGTTTTAAACAAAATATGAACATAATTTGAGTATTCCTAAGAAGATTTAATTTCACTTGAACTAATATGAAAAAACATTATGGAGGATGCATTTTCCCCATTTAAATTTGTAAGAGAGCTTACAAAAGTTCTTTCAAGTTTTGAGGAAAAAAAATTTAAAGATAATAGTCAAAAATATCTATCCATTTTCCACTTCTTAATCAACAATTTCTTTGAGCAGAACAGAATTTTTATTTATTTACTTTTTGCCATCATATGCTACTGGAATGACATAATCAGAGCAGGACTGAGTTTCTATGATGATACAGGAGGTGACCTCTGGAAATGGCACCAGAATGATCACCGTTACTCAGTATTCTTGTTCCTTTGGATGCACCTCTTTTACTAAAGGCCTTTCTAGCCAGGCCTATGCCAAAGTACAATGATCTGACACACAGCTGGCTACATCAAAAAGGTAGGGAATTTCTACCATCCTACATAAAATCACCGGCCTGAGACAGACCATGAGACTGCCCGTTAGCTTTAACCATCAGATAAGGGACCTCCAAGCCCAACTACCTTCCAAGTCAAGATAAACTACCTTCCACCCGCAAACTCCCTCCAAGCAGGCCACCCAGACTCCCTCATGCCACACTCTCGAGATGACTACTTTACAATCTTCCTGGGGTGGCAGCAGCGAGTCACACAGCCATGTTGGGCCTACTGGGCAGGCGCAGGGACCGCAACCCTGATGGGGCACGCGCAGCGGCACCACTGGGAAGAGGGAAACAGAGAGCCTGTGGAGGCGGAGAATTGTGTTACCTGTCCGCTCTCATCATCTTATAAAAGACTCAGGATGGGTACCTTCGGAGAGCCAGCCCAAGAGCCTCTGCTCCTGTGCTGTCTCCCTTCTGCTGGAGCGTAAACCTAGTAAAAGCTGGTCTGAGACTTTGGTTGGGCTTCTTGTCAATTTCTGTTACACAGAGAGCTTAACAAGCTAGGGCCGGTATCAGCCAACCCTCTGTAACCTTGCCAAGTCTCCTTCTGCTCCCAGAAACAAGGAGATTCGAGCTTCTCACAAAAATGTGTACTGATTAGAGAAGATGATCTTACTTCATTATTTCTTAATGTGATCATTATTATTTCACTTTTAAAGGCAATTCATGTTAGTGACTCTCTACAATAGTCACATTGCAATTGAAATACAGCTCATAATTACAGAGATTCAGATACAACAGGAGTCACATCATTTCTCTCAAAACTGGTGTCCAAGAAAAATTGCATCAGCAAGGAAGACTTTGTTCAAGACTACTGCAATAGGGAGAGAGACTGAACCTATTGAACTGAACTTCTCTGGAAAAGAAAGGCAGGACTGGTTTTAAGGGCTGGGGTGAGCTAGCAGAAAAGTGCAGAAAGATGTTAGGAGGCAAGTTAGTCAATGTGATGAGGCCGTCTGTGTTTGCTAATTGGAGTCTGTTGAAGTCAGGCTCCTACCCTCCCACAGAGACTGCCAGATAAGGGTTCTATCTTTCTTTTCTTTTCTTTTCTTTTCTTTTTTTTTTTTTTGAGAAAGATTAGCTAACTGCTGCCAATACTCCTCTTTTCGCTGAGGAAAGCTGACTCTGAGCCAACATCTGTGCCCATCTTCCTCTACTTTATATGTGGGCCTCCTACCACAGCATGGCTTGCCAAGCAGTGCCATGTCCGCACCTGGGATCCGAACTGGCAAACCCTGGGCCACCAAAGCGGAACATGTGCACTTAACCACTGTGCCACTGGGGCTGGCTCCATGGTTCTATCTTTCTTGATGATTGCATGTCAAAGGGATAGCTCCCAGGCTCTTGAGAAAGACATTCCTGAGTTGTAAAACTGGCAAGAGGCTGGGAGAAGATTTACATCTTAGAGGAACAGAGAAAAAATGTACAACTAAAACTTGCATAAAGTAAATGCTCTAAGAAAAGGAAAGTTGGGTGCGTATAGTCAGGAAGAAACCTGTGTAAAGTTTATCAAGCTGAGGGGAAGTTAAGGCCCTCTTGGTCGCTAGCACTAACACTAGCAAGTGCTTAAGATAACAATCTCCTGAAGCACACTTGGCTGACAGCCCACATCAAAATTACAAAGGATTTCTAGTACATATCGCAAAGAGCATTGTTGCCTCTGCAGAAGTAGTGATTCTAGACATAGCATAGGTACAGGCTAAAAAAGATTTGAGTATTAAAGAGCAAACTGCAAACCTCCCTGCCAAAATGAATTTTTAATTTATTTTTTACTGATTGAACTTTGCATTCTCTCCTGCTTTCCCCCGCCCCCAAATTCAGCACACTTGATTCCTTCTTTAGACTCTTTGCTATATCCTGTCTACTTAGGAGATTGCCCTCTAGATGTCAGAATACAAATATAGCATGGGCATTCAGTTCTAAATAAAACATGTATTAGTGCCAGTGTTGTAGCTAAATAGTAATGTTCTTTATTCCTGTTAAACGACATTGGTACAAATACCAAGTAATTTCAGACAATAACATTACAGGGAAAAATGGAGAAATACATGAATATTATTGTAATTTTTAAAAAAAAATATAGGCTACTCAAAGTCGTATGGAAAAAAATGAGGAGAAAATATGAAAATAATTTTAATAGTCAAGTAAATTAAGAAATTCACAGGGTTTTTTGTTCCTTGAAATTTGCTGGTAAATGAGGGTAATTTTTGTTTTTAATTTTCTTTTAGGTAATTAGAAAATTATTGTAATTTGCCAATTCATGTGCAAATTTATTTTTCTCATGTAAACACAAATTAACTCTACTTTAAGTTGTAAATGGAGTCAGCGAAACAAAAATTACGAAAACTTTGTCATCAACATAGTTTATCAAGTAAGTTTAACAGCTGTCAGTTATGATGTACTTCAAATGTCACCCAAGAACCTAAAAAGAATTGTGGCCATGTAGCGAGCCTGTGATGACTGACACATCATGCTAAAAAGTTCTGAATTCAGCAGGTACCATCTGTGAGAAGCTGAGCCTCACAGACGTTAAAGAACATAAGCAGCACCTCATGGAGTGAATGCCACGTAAGCTGCTCTCTGAGAGAGCCCCACCTTGACACGGCAGTAGAAAAAGAGAATATTGTAATGTAAAATCCTATACTTATATAGATCATTTCCTTAAATATCCTTAACAGATTTTGAGCTCATCAATCCTTAAATTCCAATGAGATAAGAATTATAGAAGCACATAATCCTCAAAATAATTATTTAGTGATCCAAGAAGCACAGTTTTCTAGACGCCCCCTCTGTCTTATGAATAGTTATGTGATCTTGATAAGAGGATTATTTTTGTTAGAAAAACTCAAGTCTCCAGAGAGCTTGGAAACAAAGAGTACAGAGATTTATCTTATTTTACTATACAGATTTCTGTAAGATGCCTTAAATCCTTCTTGAATGCTGTAGTAAATAAATAAAGATAAGATCAGCAATGCATTATTACATTCAGGTGGAATCCATGGTAATTCATACATAAATGATAGCATAAGTCTACCAGACACCCTTACTAGAAATAACAATATTCCTAAACATCCAATTCGTTGATATGCAATGCTTCTTCTGTATCTGATTTGTATTTTCTATTTTTTCATTTTTCTCAATTTCTAACATCACTGCCATAGTTCAGACCCACTCAGCATCCCACATTCAACAACCATAGCGTCCACCATCCACAGAATGCAAGATCCAAGACAGCAAGGATTTTTATCTGTTTGTTCATTAATTAAAACCAAGGTACTAGAATAATGCCTGGATCGCAATAGAGGCTAAATACATATCTATCAAAGGAATGAATGAATAATAAATAAACAAGTCTCCTTACCTTTTGCCTCGCAACTCTATAACCCATTCTATACCTAAACTAGTCTCTTCATTGTATTCATATCACACCAGAGTCAGTCTTTCTTCTTTAAGTAATTCTTTTTCTCATTTCCTTTATTAGAATGTCCTCCCCAAATCTTTTACATGTGAAAATCTAATCAAACCTACAAGATGAAAACTGAAGGTCCAAATAAGCCTGCACATCTTCTTACACTGCAGCCATTAAAGACCACTGTTTTCTGTCAACATTTATTTGAATTTATAATTGTTCTTTCAAATAATTCCAAATAATGATTTAGCATTGTTAAATTGCATATAGATTCTATTCTTATTAAAAATAAAGTCTAGAAAAAAATCAAGAAAGAAAACACATTTTTATACAACGCCAAAAAGGCCACCATTAAGAAAATACCTTTATTAGCATATACTGATCATTAACTTATGTGAATATATGGATGAAGTTTTTAATAGAAGAAAAGTTAGAAAGAGAAAGGAGGGAGAAAAAGATGGATACAAAGTATGCTTTTTAAAAAGATTATATTTTCATTTTAATTTTAGTGAAAATCCTAGCATTTAATTTTGCTTGAATCTAAACAGATAAATACCAACAAACTGAATGGAAATTGAATGAATTGCTGAAATATAAACATTTCATCATGACTAGGTATACTGACTTATAAAACTTCACTGTGTAACAAAGAAAAAGACTCTAGAATCACTATGATTTAAAACTGTGTGTTCCACATTAGACAATATTTTTTCTATAATAGGAAAAATGTGAAATATAGAAAATATATTTTTTCTAGTTTCCCTGCACTCAATTGCATTTTATCTTCTGTGAAAGCCCTATGCTCGAATCAAATGCCTTAGGGTGGACAATTGGATAAAAAAAACAACACCCATGTATATGCTGCATATAAGAGACACACTTCAGACCTAAAGACGCTCACAAACTGAAAGTACAAGGCTGGAAAAAGATATTCCAAGCAAATGGCAAAGAAAAGAAAGTGGGGGTAGCAATACTTATATCAGACAAAATAGACATTAAAACAAAAACTGTAACAAGAGACAAAGACGGGCACTACATAATGATAAAGGGAACAATCCAACAAGAAAATATAACACTTGTAAATATCTATGAACCCAACATAGGAGCACCTAAGTATATAAAGCAATAATTAACAGACTTAAAAGGAAAAACAGACAGTAACATAATAATAGTAGGGGACTTTAACACTCTACTTACACCAAGGGATAGATCATCCAAACAGAAGATCAATAAGGAAACACTGCCCTTAAAGGACACAGTAGACCAGATGGACTTAGTAAATATATGTACAACATTCCATCCAAAACCCGCAGAATACACATTCTTTTCAAATGCCCATGGAACATTCTCCTGGAATGATCACATATTAGGCCACAAAACATCTCAATAAATTTATGAAGATCAAAATACCATGCATCTTTTCTAACCAGAAAAGTATGAAACTAGAAATCAACTACAGGAAGAAAACCAGAAGAGGCACAAAAATGTGGAGATTAAACAAAATGCTATTGAACAATGATTGGGTCAATGAAGAAATCAAAGGAGAAATTAAAAAACTCCTGGAGACAAATGAAAATACAACATGCCAAAATCTGTGGGAAACAGTAAAAGTGGTTCTAGGAAGGAAGTTTATAGAAATTCAGGCCTGCCTCAACAAAGAAGAAAAGTACCAAACAGGCAATCTAAAAGCACATCTAAAGGTACTGGAAAAAGAAGAACAAACAAAGCCCAAAATCAGCAGAAGGAAGGAAATAATAAAAATCAGAGCAGAAATAAATGATATAGAGACTAAAAAAGCAAAAGAAAAAATTATTCAAACCAAGAGCTGGTTCTTTGAAAAGATAAACAAAATTGACAAATCCTTAGCTAGACTCATCAAGAAAAAAAGAGAGAAGGCTCAAATAAATAAAATCAGAAATGAAAGAGGAGGGATTACAACAGACACCTCAGAAATACAAAAGATAATAAGAAAATGCTATGAAAAGCTATATGCCAACAAATTGGATAATCTAGAAAAAATGCATAAATTCCTAGAAGCATACAACCTTCCAAAACTGGACCAAGAAGAAGTAGAGAATTTGAACAGACCAATCACCAGTAAGGAAATCGAAACAGCAATCAAAAACCTCCTAAAACATAAAAGTCCAGGACCAGATGGCTTCCCTGGCGAATTCTACCAAACATTCAAAGAAGACTTAATACATCTCCTTCTCAAACTCTTCTAAAAAATTGAAGAGGAGGGGAGGCTTCCTAACTCATTCTACAAAGCCAACATTATCCTGATACCAAAAACAGACAAAGACAACACAAAAAAAGAAAATTACAGGCCAATATCACTGATGAACATTGATGCAAAAATTCTCAACAAAATACTAGCAAATTGAGTACAACAATATATTTAAAAAACCATACATCATGATCAAGTGGGTTTCATTCCAGGGATGCAGGGATGGTTCAACATCTGCAAATCTGTCAACGTGATACACCACATTAACAAAATGAAGAATAAAAATCACATGATCATCTCAATAGATGCAGAAAAAGCATTTGACAAGATATAGCATCCACTTATTATAAAAACTCTAAATAAAATGGGTATAGAAGGAAAATACCTCCACATAATAAAGGCCATATATGACAAACCCACAGCAAATATCATTCTCAATGGAGAAAAACCGAAAGCTATCCCTCTAAGAACAGAAACCAGACAAGGATGCCCACTGTCACCACTCTTATTTAACATAGTATTGGAAGTCCTAGCCAGAGCAATCAGGCAAGAAAAAGAAATAAAAGAGATCCATATTGGAAAAGAAGAAGTGAAACTGTCACTCTTTGCAGAAGACATGATTTTATATATAGAAAACCCTAAAGAATCCACTAAAAAACTTTTAGAAACAATAAGTGAATACAGTCATGTTGTGGGATACAAAATCAACGTACAAAAATCAGTTGCGTTTCTACACACTAACAATGAAATAGCAGAAAGAGAAATTAAGAATACAATCCCATTTACAATTGTAACAAAAAGAATGAAATACCTAGGAATAAACTTAACCAAAGAGGTGAAAGATGTGTACATCAAAAACTATAAAACACTGTTGAACGAAATCGAAGAAGACACAAAGAAATGGAAAGATATTCTGTGCTCTTGGATTGGAAGAATTAACATCGTTAATATGCCTATACTTCGTAAAGTAATCTATAGATTCAATGCAATCCCTATCAAAGTTCCAACAACATTTTTCACAGAAATAGAACAAAGACTCCTAAAATTTATGTGGAACAACAAAAGACCCCAAATAACCAAAGGATTCCTAAGAAAAAAGTACAAAGGTGGAGGTATCACACTCCCTAATTTCAAAATATACTTCAAAGCCATAGTAACCAACATAGCATGGTACTGGCACAAAAACAGACACACAGATCAATAGAACAGAATCGAGAGCCCAGAAATAAATCCACACATCTATGGACAGCTAATTTTCGACAAGGGAGCCAAGAGCATACAATGGAGAAAGGAGAGTCTCTTCAATACATGGTGTTGGGAAAACTTGACAACAATATGCAAATGAATGAATGTAGACCGTTCTCTTACACCATGCACAAAAACCAACGCAAAATGGATTAAAGACTTAAATGTTAAGACCCAAAACCGTGAAACATCTAGAAGAAAACATAGGCAGTACTCTCTTTGACATCGGTCTGAGCAGCATATTTTCAATTCCCATGTCTGACCGGGCAAGGGAAACAAAAGAAAAAATGGACAAATGAGACTACATCATATTAAAAAGCTTCTGCACAACAAAGGAAACCATAGAAAAGAAAACCTAACAATTGGGAGAACATGTTTGCAAACCATATATCAGATAAGGGGTTAATATCCAAAATATACAAAGAACTCATACAGCTCAACAACAACAAAAAACAAAAACCCAACTAAAAAATGGGCAAAAGATCTGAACAGAGATTTCTCCAAAGAAGATATACAGATGGCCAACAAGCATATGAAAAGATGCTCAACATCATTAGCTATCAGGGAAATGCAAATCAAAACTACAATGAGGTATCACCTCACTTGGGTCAGAATGGCTATAAATAACAAGACAGTAAACAACAAATGTTGGAGAGGATGTGGAGAGAAGGGAACACTTGTACACCACTGGGGGGAGTGCAGACTGGTGCAGCCACTATGGAAAGCAGTATGGAGTATCCTCAGAAAATTGAGAATAGATCTACCATATGATCCAGCTATCCCACTGCTGGGTATTTATCCAAAGAACTTGAAAATGCAAAGGCATAAAGATACATGCACCCCTATGTTCACTGCAGCATTATACACAATAGCCAAGACTTGGAAGCAACCTAGGTGCCAATCAAGGAATGAATGGATAAAGAAGGTGTGCTATATATACACAATGGAATGCTACT